>NC_090265.1:566020274-566272774 GCF_040414725.1 Anabrus simplex | reverse complement strand
CTGTGCTAACCTTTTCATTTCCACGTAACTGCTGCATCCTATATCTGATATAATCTGTTTGTCATATTCATATCTAGGTCTACCCCTACCGTTCTTACCGCCTACACTTCCTTCAAAAACCAACTAAACAAGTCCTGGGTGTCTTAAGATGTTTCCTATCATTCTATCTCTTCTTCTCGTCAAATTTAGCCAAATCGATCTCACCAATTCGATTCATTATCTATTCATTCGTGATTCGATCTATCCACATCACCTTCAGCAATCTGTTGTAACACCACATTTCAAAAGCTTCTATTCTCTTTCTTTCTGAGCTAGTTATCGTCCATGTTTCACTTCCATACAATGCCACGCTCCAGATGAAAGTCTTCAGAAGCATCTTTCTAATTCCTATATCAATGTTTGAAGTGAGCAAATTTCTTTTCTTAAGAAAGCTCTTCCTTGCTTGTGCTAGTCTGCATTTTATGTCCTTAATTCTACCATCGTTAGTTATTTTATTTCCCAAGTAAAAATATTCATCTACTTCCTTTAAGACATTTCCTAATCGAATATTACCTACAACACCTTCCTTCGTTTGACTGCACTCCATTACTTTTGTTCTGGACATTTATTTTCATCTTGTACTCCTTCAGGTGCCTTGTTCTTATTTAGGTTTCTCACAGCTCTGTCAAACTTTGACCTCAAAATTGGGTCTCCCATTTCATCAGCATCAACAGCCTCTTCTTGTTCCAGAACCAAATCATCTACGTCTTTACCTTGATACAACTGTTGGATATGTTCCTGCCATCTTTCACTACTGCCACTATTCTAGCTGGTGACCACTACATGAACTATAACGTTAAATTTTTACTTTCTCGAGAAATCTAGTCGCACAAGTTAGTTTTATGGCCATCATATTCTTTCCCTAGTTCAGTACGAAGACATATTCAAATTGGCTGTTTTGACATTTTAACAGTTTCTGTGTTGTAATTCAGGTTAAGAAAAGACTAAGCAATCGTTCTCGGAGTGAGAACAAACTGAAATTCAAGATAGTTTAGTATAGCACCAGACGGAGCAATAGCTATGCTATATGTTCTTATTTATATCTGAAAATATTATTTTTAAGATGTCTTAGTGCTAAATTAGGACAGTAATACGTACATCCGGATATTTTTTACCCCCACCCCAATACCTACGATGTGACAAACTATGGATTATTCCGCCTTTAACGAAAACAGTCAGTTATAAGAGCAGGTTTATCATAGATTAGGACACCGCATGCATTCGGTTTTCTCAACTGCATCCCGAGTTCTAGTCTCGATGACTGCAGGTAAATGCTAGTAAATGAGAAGGTCGAATAGCATTCTCCAGGATCGAAAATTCCCTATTTCATTTTTACTCCAACAATGAAGACTGACTTATACTCAATCAGAAGGGCTCTATAAGACCTTACTAGCCGGCACATTCATATTCCAAAAAGTTTGTAGGGGCTTCATTCTCTTAGAAACTGTTTGTTTAGAATCAAGTAGCTTATTATTAAAAAATAATAATAAACGAACATGGAAATTTGAGAATATTCTGGAGACTGGAAAATATAATAGCATAGAATGGAAATGTATGCAATCGTTAGTGTTACACCATTAATATACATACGCATAGGCCTACTAAGAGTAATAATTTCAATATAAAAGATACTCATATTGAAGTACTCATGTAATGAGTAAAAAGGATGCATGGTGGCCCACTTTTCAAGCTTGCCTCTAAATATGGTGAATGAAATTTCTTTTAGATCTGATGGCAATTTATGAAACATTTTCACTGAACAATAAAATGGCTTGGACCTATCTTTTGTAGCTCGGTTAAGTGAGCTGACATTATGTTTGTCATTACTTTTGAGTTTAGTTGAATAGCTTTCTCCATACGCCTTAAGAAATTCGTTATAAATGTGTGTTAACAGCACTCACGGCAGGCAAAACTATGAGATTATTTCGAAGTTTCCAAAGCAGCAAACACTTTACAGCCTGTAACATTTGAAAATTGACAATCATGGGTGATAATCACAAAAAATAAATAATGGGAGCACATCTCCGAATGGTGTTAGGAGAAATATATGTGATTTTATTCACATAGAATCGCCATAATGAATTACCACACTTCAGTTTCTATTGCTTCTCCTTTCCAATAATTTCTCGCTAAGATGACCATGCATATCCCAGAAACGCTGGCAGCTTAAATATAAGGAACTATAACATTATATAGCGTTGAAAATGAACAACTGCTACATGTACATTACACTCAAACAAGTAACGTCATTTTAATCTCATATAAAAATTACTTTAATTAGCAATGATTTCCGTATTCAAACCGTCATCACTACATATCCTCATTCCCCAGTCTATCAATTATATTTTAATACAGAAGTTTATACGCAAGAAAATCTAAAACAAAATTTTCAAGCCAGACTGAGAGGTTCAGACGGTAGAGCGATGGTTTTCTGACCCGTAGTTAGCAGGTTCGGTCCCAACTCAGTCTGGTGGTACTTAAAGGTGCTCAACTACGCAAGCCTTGGGTCGGTAGATTTAGAGACACTTGAAAGAAATTCTGCGGGAAAAATTTCTGCACCTCGACATATCTGAAAACCGACAAAGTAGTTAATGGAACATAGAACCAGTAACATTATAATGAGTAAAATTTTTAAGTTATATACATTTTTTAGAATTTGCTTTACGTCGCACCGACACAGATAGGTCTTATGGCGACGATGGGATAGGAAAGGGCTAGGAGAAGGAAGGAAGCGGCCATGGCCTTAATTAAGATTGCCTGCTGTGAAAATGGGAAACCACGGTGAAACATCTTCGGGGCTGCCAACAGTGGGGTTAGAACCCATTATCTTCCGAATGCAAGTACACAGCTGCGCGAACTTTACCGCACGGCCAACTCGCTCCGTGAAATATTATGTTACTCAGTTCGCTGAAATTCATGTTCGCTCTAATATGCAGTCCCACCGTAAAATAGTGAAGACCTAACTGAGGTGATGGTAGAAACATTTAGAAAGTACTAAATGGTGGTGAAGGCTGAGTTTCAATTTGGTAGGTAAAAAATATAGAGCTTTTGAACATCGCCCAACTGTTTCACGATTTCGTCAATGGCACTATGGAACACGTTTGATGTTAGTAGACAATCACATAGTCTTTCAAGTTCATTCTACCTCGTCCAAATCGCATCTCTGGATTAATATTAGTCTACATCAGCTCCATAAACAAAGGCAATTCAGTACACATCTTCTTCTTCTCCTACCGCTCTTCCCAGATCTGCGGGTTCGCAGGTGCGAGCTGTGTAGCAATGTGGATGTTGCCACGTTTTACCGACAGATGCCCTTCTTGACGCCAACCCTATATGAAGGGATATAATAACTATTCCGTGTTTCTGTAATGGTTTGCAGTTTAGTGTGTTCTCTGAATATAAAGAGGAAAGCGTTGGGACAAACACCAGCACCCCGTTCCCTAGTCAGAAGAATTAATCAGATGCCATTAAAATCCCCGACCCGGCCGGGAATCGAACCCCGAACCCTCTGAACTGAAGGCCTCAACGCTGACCATTCAGCCAAGGAGTCGCATAATTAACTACACGACATCTAAGCTTCAATATTTCTCTCGTGATGCAGAAGATTTCTAATAAACTGCATCATTCTAAAATAATCTGAAACTTTATGAATAATGAAAACAGTTACAAGTCACATTTTTTATTACAAGTTTACTCTACAACACGTTTCATAGTCTAGGCTCCATCGTCAGGTGATGAAATTTTGGCATTTAAGTCCTGCTCTACTTGATACACAAACTATTTAATTTTAGGGTAGGGGCTATGTGCATTATGAAACGCGTTGTGGAGTAAAACATTTAATAAAAACTGTGACTGGTAATAATTTTAATTGTTCATACATAGTTAATTCACAGACACGGATAAGGCCTACATAAAACCATGGTTATGTTTAATCTGAATTTCCCTCGAAATATTCTATTTCTTCAAAGTTGAAAGCTGCCTCTTCTCATAATTACATATAATAGCCGTATGTACATGCGTCATGCTTTTCTTCACCGCAGGAAGGATATACACTGAATCCCATTATTCAACAAATTTTGTTCGTATCCATTCATTTATTTCCCTATCAGTTCAACTATATCCGTTGATAGTGAGATGATTTTCGAATATTGCAAGTATTACACTAGGTATGAACATTGTACTAAGATACGTAGCAGTTAATTCACGTTATTTTTCTCTGACAAGGAAGAAACTTTGTGCAAATGGGTAGATAAAAATAAATCGTCTTCAGTAACTGGTAAGATCATAGGGCATGAGGTTAATCCCTGAGGTACCCCTAAAGCTGCCCATTTCTACGTAATCCTGAATACTGTATCGGCGGAAAATAAATAACGAAATAATATTTAAACTAATGACCTAATTAATTAATTAACTGTGGAATTTAATATTTATTAGATAACTCCCGTTATATTATAAACACGAAGAGTTAACAGAATCTGAAGGATCACGTTTGACTTGAATCCAACTATATTTTATACACACACCATCTTATTTTATTACCATCAGAAGAACATGGAGCTATGTAAACTACATAACAACAAGCAATCGCATGATGAGAGATGAACCAGTATTATTGAACTCACGTTTTTGAGTAAATAGTTCATTATACGATCGCTGTCACGACTAAATTATTACTGGGGACTGGTACTGGATTACTTATTATTCCTCCTCATCCATCAACGGCAAAAATAAATTGCTCACGAATAAGGTAATTGCTTTGCAGCCTTTGCGATGGTGATTAGTGAATATCTATAAACGAAAAATATGAAAAGTAAGTCTTAGAAAAGCCGATGGATCCCTTTACTAATTACCAATGACGAAAGGGTAATTCAATAGTCTGATTTATGATTTCCACATCTCGGATGATAAACGAACTCTTAAGGTTCTGCTGACAGTATTATTGAAGGATGATGTTAAAATAACGGACAGCAAGTTTAAGTCAACTGATTGATGAACATAAAGGAGAAAGACTGGAAGAGGTGGAGTGGGAATAATCCCAGGCTTTTGAGAATCTGAATTAATGGTATATAATGAATAGGCCTATAATGTAGTCCGGTGCAGGTATAGTAAAATTTCACTAGACTACGAAGAAATCATATATGTAAACATCAGCATCGAGAAACAAACCAAGGGCATCTCTACAGATGGGAGTAAAGACAACTGACTTTAATCAGTGAACTCGTTGAAAAAGTAGACGCTTTCGAGCACCTAGTTTCCCTGACCTTAACCTCAACGGTGGCAGTCTCAACTGAAATCACTGCAGTGTCAGGCAGCATTTACCAGCTGAAAGTGGTGCTTGTGGGAAAGAATAGCCATCAGCCTGAAGACCAAACTGAGGGTTTATAAAAATGCGCTATTATTCAAATTATCCCCTATGGTTTCGAAACAAGGACACTGTTAGCTTCAGACCTTCAAATGCAGTGTTTACATACAATATTTGGCATATCCCTTTTACACCATTATAGGAACTCACAAATTAGAAACATATGTTCTAATCAACCAATCATCGAAGATAAAATTAGGGAGTCGCGACTCCGCTGGTTTGGACACCTCTGCAGGATGGAGGAAACATGACTTCCAAAGCAATCATATAATCGCTGTCGTCCTTTTTGTTGAAAAATCACACGCAGAGCTCAAAAGAAGGAAAACAACATAGGCCAGCCATGTAAACTGATGTCAAGCGATAGAATAAATGAAGAAAACAGCCCAAGGCAGACTGAATTGGAAGAAGACGAAAAAGAAGTCATTTGCCATGACCGCCACAGAAATACTGGCGGTGCATAAGTATTTTCCGGTTTCACTAAGAGATGGCACCAGCGAACAGTACACAGCGTATGAATTCGACACATACGTCAGTTTGTTCGCCTGATATTAACCTACCAACGCACACAAGTTGAGTCCGCCAAAACTAGCGTCTGTGTTGTATCGTTCAGTGATCATGTCGACGTTTGTGCCTGAAAAAAAAAAAAAACATTTGCGACACGCATTGCTTTTCTTATTGAATCAAAAGAAAAAAGGCTGTATAAAGTCATTGTTTGCTGGTAGAAAGGTATAATGAACACGCTTTATCTGTTACAACATGCGAGACATGATTTCGACAATTTTTTGCTATTTTTTTTATTTTTTGCTTTACGTCGCACCGACACAGATAGGTCTTATGGCGACGATGGGACAGGAAAGGCCTAGGAATGGAAAGGAAGCGGCCATGGCCTTAATGAAGGTACAGCCCCAGCATTTGCCTGGTGTGAAAATGGGAAACCACGGAAAACCATCTTCAGGGCTGCCGGCAGTGGGATTCGAACCCACTATCTCCCGGATGCGAGCTCATAGCTGCGCGCCCCTAAACGCACGGCCAACTCGCCCGGTTTTCGACGATTTAAACGTGGTGATTTCAAAGTGAAATACTGGATGATGACCCAACTCAAACTCAACAGCTATTGGAACAAGCATTAAATGTGTCACGAGAAACAAAGAGCAGACGTTTACGAGCAATGGGCAAGATAAATAAACTCGATAAATGGCTCCCACACGATTTGAATGAACGGCACATGGAAAATCGCGAAGTCACTTGTGAAATGCTCCTTCAACTCCACGAAAGAAAATCATTTATGTACCGAATTGTGATGGGTGACAGAAAATGGATTTATTTTGAAGACCCCCGGAGAAAATCGTGGCTGTTACCTGGCGAAGCTGGTCCTTTAACACCAAGGCCTTTTGTAACTGGGTACACCGCTATCACGCGAAGCCCATCAAATTATCAAGACAAGACAAGACAAGAAAAGACCAAGGCCAAATCGCTTCGGCAAGAAGACCATGCTTTGTGTCTGGTGGGACCAGAGTGTTGTTGTGTATTACGAACTCTTGAAGCCTGGCGAAACCGTTAATGCACAACGCTATTGCCAATAAATGATTAGTTTAAATCACTCATTGATCGAAAGACGACCGGAATGGGCCAGAAGACATGGCAAAGTGATTTTGTTTTACTACAGCGCGCCGTCTCACACAGCAAAACCCGCACCCACCGTACTCGTCCGAACTGGCGCCTTATCACCTCTTCTTACAATGGGGCACGCGATCGCAGAGCAGCAGTTCAGCAATTTCGAGGAAGTTGGAAAGTTGGAAAATGGCTCGACGACTGGTTTGCCGCAAAAGACAAGCCGTTTTCCTGGCATGTTATCCATTACTTACCTGAAAGATGGGCGAAGTGTGTAGAAGCCGATGGTCAATATTTTGAAAAAATAAACAATGAATTTCCCTTGAAAATTAAGTGTTTTCTTTACCAAAAAACCCCGAAAAACTTATGCATACACCTGTAGGTGAATATTTACTGGTTGGAGACAGTGACTAGATCGCTAACGTTTAGGTATGAATAAGGTAGTAGACTTGATTTTTTATTGTTGAAGTACATTAACTGAATTTCTAAATATTGGCGTTCTAGAAGTGGACTGACTCTGCCGCCTGCATAATCCAGTACACTGATACGCTCGCTTTACGGGTAAGATTGCCTGGATAATTGTTTACAAGGAGACATAAGCTTTCACCGACTATTCTCCGAGCAATGTGCCAAGACATTAGAGAAAAATAGGCATACCAGCTTAATATCCTTTTACGAATAGCGAAGCCTCTCGTATCAGTTCTTAGCCCAACGGTAACCACATCGTCTGTAACGGCACTAAAATCATTAAAGGTGAGAGTAGGGTTAAAAACTCGCGTATTTCTACGCGATGTTTCAGACGCTTGGAGCTATGACGACACTTTGGACAAAAACGAGCATTTCCTTTCTTACGTGCCCAGCCCACCCTAATATTAGCCCCGAGGCGTTGGACATAATGTATTACACGTTATTAATGTCGTTTTACAGTATTTGTACTAAAATTGCCCACAGCATAAAGCGGATTCACCCCGAGAACTTACACGTGACAGCTGTAATGCCTTGTATAACAGGCGCTATGGCACTTCAACTTTTACGACTACAGAGATGGACCCTTATTTATTCTACGACTTGATATGGGCCGTACGTCATGAATGCGTGATATAACTGAAATAGTATCTAGAGTATCTAATTAAAGAAGCATCGATATATCAGTAAACATTGTCAGAATTACGACAGGATACAGAGTGCTGAGAAAGAAATTCCAACTATTGGGCCCGTGCACAATATGAACGTGCTGTTCAGCAGAACGTCAACGGAGATATGCTAGTGATTGATAATACCTCGAATTGCGCTAATACGTCTCGAGAACCACGTATACAAGCCTCACATAAAATTCTCTATGGTTCATGGCAAGAATGGTTGAGTCGTTGATCCAGGATCCCTATGACCTTCCACGTTATTTGTTATGCAAGACCCAGAGCTGTTCCCGATCACCAGCACGTCTGACCTGTTCGCTCAGACCGCCAGCAGGAGACTTTCTCTTCGACAGGGAGGGCACCCCACGTCTCGACCTGACCTCACTCGGAGCATCTCCACACTTCCTTTCCTACACTGATGGAAAAAGCAACAACAATTTTCCTTTTTGCGGGTGGACGAGATCGATAAGACTGTCTCGAAACCTGTATGTAATAAAACAAATAATTCCGAAAATATAAAGATGATGATGATGATGATGATGATGATAAAGGTGAATATTTCAGGGGCTTAACTTGGAGGTGCTGGGCTGAGCGGCTCAGAGGGTTGAGGCGCTGGCCTTCTCACCCCGTCTTGGCAGGTTCGATCCTAGCTCAGTCCGGTGGTATTTGAAGGTGCTCAAATACGTCAACCTCGTGTCGGTAGTAATAGTGGCAGGTAAAGGAACTCCTGCGGGACTTAATTCCGGCACATCGGCGTCTCCGAAAACCGTAGAAGTAGTTAGTGGGACGTAAAGCAAATAGCATTATTATTATTATTATTATTATTATTATTATTATTATTATTATTATTATTATTATTATTATTTTGCTAGTTGTTTTACGTCGCACCGACACAGATAGGTCTTACAGCGACGATGGGACAGGAAAGGGCTAGGAGTGGGAAGGAAGCGGCCGTGGCCTTAATTAAGGTACAGCCTGGTGTGAAAATGGGAAACCACGGAAAACCATTTTCAGGGCTGCCGACAGTGGGGTTCGAACCTACTATCTCCCGAATACTGGATACTGGCCGCACTTAAGCGACTGCAGCTATCGAGCTCGGTATTATTATTATTATTATTATTATTATTAACTTGGAGGTCATAATTACTTTCATGTCTTACTTATTATTGTCTTTTTCTGCAAACATAAGATTACTATCCAAACAGTAAAATATCATGAGCTAACTTTATTTCATACCCATCGCCGTATGCGCTCGGAAGCCAGGGTTCAATTCCCGGCATTGTCAGAAATTTAAGACTGGCAGGAGGGCTGGTATATTGTTTAAAATGATAAATGCAGTCCACCTCCAATGGCCGTGTGTCTGAAAAGAGCTGCGCCACCTCGAGAAACACGAGGATACGGGTTTGCTTGCCCTTATTTTATCACATAATTCGAAATTACAAACAATAGCTGAATGGAACATTATTGAAATAAAAGAGACAGAATAACTGGATTGCCCAGAGAACAGAAGGTTTCGCGTACAATTTTTCCACAGCAAATTTTATCCCTAATAACCAAGATTTGAACCTGGGATGCAACAGTGACATGTTGAATGCTTCTAAAACTTGCTTATTCTTCATTCTTTGAAAGGAATAGAATAATTCCATTCGCTAAAAATCATACAGTGATAACTGACAAACTGGAAACTCGAATCATTTATATCCATGCATGTATATAGATTCGTTTCCACGAAAAATTAAGTTCCAGGAAGGATGCCATAATTTTATTTCATCGATAGCTAATATTAAAACATTCAAGCTCTTAATGATTGTTTATCAGTCGTGAAATTATTAACGTAATGCCCCAGTTGGACTGCCACACCTTTCCAAGACGCTGGCGGCTAGCCCGCCGTTGAGACATAACTAAGAGCCTTCTATGTAGGACATTGCAGTGACGGAGCACCAGGGAAGATATCATCGCTCTAAGAAACGATACTCTCTATCTGACAATGCTCTTTCTATCCATTATGTTCCTTAAGACTGGTCGCTCCTCCCAGCCACGTATGGATATGCAGTCTATAAAAAAATTCGTTCTGTACATTTTCCTATTGTTACATGTAAATGATTTTTCTTTTTTAGAATTTGTTTTACGTCGCACCGACACAGATCGGTCTTCGAAAGGCCCAGGATTGGGAATAAAACGACCGTGGCATTAATTAAGGTACAGCATTTGCCTGGTGTGAAAATGGGAAACCATGGAAAATCATCTTCAGGCCTCCCGACAGAGGGATTCGAACTCACTGTCACCCGGATGCAAGCTCGCAGCTGCGCGACCCTAACTGCACGGCCTACTCCACCCGGTGTGAATAAAAATGAACCTTACCGTACCGTACTGTAGAGACGTATATTTGTATGACGTATTTATGCACTCCTAGAGTATAATATATACGAGGGTAATTTTCCTTTATACAATAGCATACGAAAATGACCACATCGAAAATATTGTTCTATGGACTGCATATCCATATCTCGCGCTGGAAGGTGTGACCAGTCTTAAGGAAAAATGAATAGGAAGGGCATTACCCTCCGCCTCTGTGGTGTAGTGTTCAGTATGATTAGCTGCCAAGCCCACAGGCCCGCATTCTACTCCCGCCTCTGCCACGAAATTGGAAAAGTGGCACGAGGGCTAGAACGGGGTCCACTCCACCTCGGGAGGTTAAAATGAGTAGAGGGGGATTCGATTCCATCCTCAACCATCCTCGAAATGGTTTTCGGCGGTTTCCCAGTTCTCATCCTAACTGAAGGCCAAGGCTGCTTCATTCCCTCTTCCTTGTCTATCCCTTCTAAACTTCCCATCCCCCCACAAGCATCTGTTCAGCATAGCAGGTCAGGATGCCTGGGCGAGTTAGGCTACTGGTCCACCTTCCGAGTTGTATCCCCTCGACCCAAAGTCTCACGCTCCAGGAAACTGCCCTTGAGGCGGTAGAGGTGGGATCCCTCGCTGAGTCCGAGGGAAAAACCAACCCTGGAGGGTAACTGTCAAATAGATGGTATTGTTTCTTAAGTGACGATATGTACCTCCACTTGTATAAATGCTTGGAGATCTCTGTCAACCTACACATTTCGCCAGACTGCCATCTTCCCATCAAACGTAAAACAGATCCTTTTTCTTTCTGTACCATGCCAAGTCCCCCTGACGTTGGCGATCACTAAAACGAGGGTTTTGGGATCTGCTGCCTTTCGGAATAGCTCTTCAGTACTAGAAATTCCTGTCCACTGTTTAATGTTCCTTATTCACGATGCTCTCCTACTTCCAACACCTCTTCGATGTTCAATTCTGTCTTCTAATAGCCGCCGTAAGATATGGTAGCGGTCATCCCTTAGTATGTTGGCCGAAGTAAGAGATAGTAGAAAATAGAATTCGAGAGACAGGCAAGGTGGCTTAGACGGTTGAAGCGTGTACATTCGGAACCTACGTTGGTAGATTCGATCAAAGTCCAGTCCAGTTGAATCTGACGGTGCCCCCCCCCCCCCCCGAGCTCTTTGTCCATAGATTTATCGACACATTGAAGCGTCAGCTTTCAAATATATTGGAGGCATAATAACGGAGGATATGATATGCAGCAGGGAGGTAAAGACTCGTACACTTTCAACGACAATAAGAGACTAGGCTGTGTGTGTTTTGTTTGGAACGTAGAGTTATATGGAGCGGCGATCTGGAGACTGGGAAATGTGGACGAAAAGAGGCCTGCAGCGTATGGGGTGTGGTTACGGAGGAGAATGGAAGAGATAACCTGGGTAGAAAAGGTAAGAAATTAGATGCTAGAAAAAGATGGTAAACAACGGAAACTGTAACATGTCATCAGAAGGAGGAAGAATAACTTGCTTGGGCGCTGGCTGCGAAGAGAATGTTTATTGGTGGATGCGCAAGTAGGAGGAACAGTGAACATAAGATGAGGAAAGAATATACGAGAAGGTGTAGAGTATCAAGACACAAGGAAGCTACGAGAATGAAGAGGATGACAGGATACAAAACTGCACAGAGAACTGGTGGTGAAGACCTGCGTTAGGGCGGGGTGAGTCTCTCTTCTACGGCAAAACGCAGGAAGGTGACTGGGGTGACGATAAGGAGGATGGTAGGGCAAGAAGAATGGATCTATACCTTACTACCACATTAATTATAGTTTGCTAAAGTTGGAAGAGAACGCGCGTTGCCGACGGAAATTGTTCAGAATAAGTGCTGCGTAGAGCCTGTTACAGGAGGCGCAGTCACCAACAGCCTACCCCGTACACACCCACTATTCACACCTAGCTTAAAGTTGTTAGTGTTATTAAGGGCCGATAGCTGCTCTAGCGTCAACACCTGCAAGCTTGGATGCGCAGTTATTGTCTTACGATTAGCAGAATAAGCTCTTTGTTTTTTGCCATTAAGGAGATACCCACCCTGTGTATTTAAAGAACTCCTTTTTTTTTTTTTTACGTCGCACCGACACAGATAGGTGTTATGTCGACGATGGGATAGGAATGGCCTAGGAGTTGGAAGGAAGCGGCCGTGGCCTTAACTAAGGTACAGCCCCAGCATTTGCCTGGTGTGAAAATGGGAAACCACGGAAAACCATCTTCAGGGCTGCCGACAGTGGGATTCGAACCCTCTATCTCCCGGATGCAAGCTCACAGCCGCGCGCCTCTACGCGCACGGCCAACTCGCCCGGTAAAGAACTCCTCATGGACAAGTTTTCTAAACCTCAGTGTCTCCTAAAACCGTAAATGCAGCTAGTAGGACGTAAAACCAATGTAATGCTTAGTAGTAGTATTCGAGTACGGGGCATCAGCAAATGAGTTAGAATATAACCTTCCTCTCAAATCCACACTAAGATGGCGGTAGATACGCACAACCTACTTTATTAAGCCCACATCCTCAGGAACAATGGAGTGAAGCACAAATTAGCATAGCGGGGAATACAACAGGTACTCCTACATTAACTTAATACTTTCCCCGCTCGACTGGGCTCATTAGTAACTGAGGAACTGAGGGAAAGTGACCTGTCGTTCCCACAGACATTGTTGATCTAGCGGTGAAGGTCGAGATGTTGTGTGTAGGAGTCAAGTTCAAGAAGCAAACACGACTCGAATAATTAAATCCATTCTGATTCGTGTTGCGGTGGTTAAGAATATGCAACTATTTTCTATTTGACATGTCATTAATCATCACTAAGCTATTAGTAATAAATGAACTTACATTGGATTCAATATTAATTATGTCCATTAGAAAATCATTTCATCGAGCGTGTTGGTTTGTGTTGCGTAGCTGCACGCTTGCATTCAGGATATGGTGGGTTCCAATTCCATCGTTGGCAGCCTTGAAGGTGGTTTTCCGTGGTTTCCCATTATCACAACAGGCAAATGCTGGGGCAGTAAATTACTTAATCCCATGGATGCTATCTCCCCAATTCTTGTTCTTTCGCATCCTTGCATCGCCGAAAACCTTCAATATGTTAATGCGACGTTAAACCACTAGCAATAATTAAAAATTAAAAGTAAAATAATAAAATAATTGTATGATGAGAATTCAGTCCGAAGGCTGGTTTGATCTTCAACAGCTCCGCCATCAGCTGTCATACATGGCCTACGCATCAATGAAGGGGCATATTAGGAAAATGAGGAATGAGATGAATCCTCGTTGCTTTCCTCGCCGACCTAGGAGTAGCTATTACATATCAGTTTGCCAAGCCCACTGAAATGCATGCACCAACCGACTCTGCATGTCTACTCCTTAGTCCCATTTTCTGATACGGGGTCCGGATCCATCAACCACCCCTAAGAGTGAAATTCTCACACCATTCATAACAGGGACTGGCTGAATAAGGACATTACTAACATCAGTCATACTTCAAAAATAATTGTTGTTTTATAAACAGTTTCATACCATGTTTCATAATTTTACATTTAATGTTTCATCAAAATTGTCTCATTGGCTGAACGGTCAGCGTTGAGACCTTCAGTTCCTGGCTTCGATTCCGGCCAGGCCAGAGATTTTAATCTCATGTGATTAATTCTTTTGGTTTGGGTACTGGGTATTTGTGTTTGTCCCAACACTCTCCTCTTTATATTCAGACTACACATCACACTACCAACCACCACGGACATACGCACTAGTGATTATATTCTTCCAAGTAGGGTTGGACCAGGCGAGCTGGCCGTGCGGTTAGGGGCGCTCGGCTGTGAGCTTGCATCCGGGAGATAGTGGTTTCGAATCCCACAGTCGGCAGCCCTGAAGATGGTTTTCCGTGGTTTCCCATTTTCACACCAGGCAAATGCTGGGGCTGTACCTTAATTAAGGCCACGGCCATTAGCAAGTAGGATTGGCGTCACGAAGAGCATCCGGCCGTAAAACAGAGCCAAATCCACACGTGCTATTCAGTTCGCACCCGCGACCCCACAGGTGTGGGAAAAGCGGTAGAAAAAAGATGATTTTATCAGAATTTTCAATAATCTACAATAGAGTAGGACAAGAAAGAACTGTATAGAGGAAAAATGAAAATAATGGATTCCTGTTACATGGAGAGGAGGAAAATCTACGTTATATCAATATGGGTCTGAATAACTCCCAAGTATGCTACTGTTGCTGCCTTTGTGGATCTGTGGTAGAATGTCGACATCTGGTTCCCAAGATAGTGGGTTAAAACCCGGCTCAGGAAGTCGTATTTTTGAAGGGCGGAAGAAAGTCCTACGATGTCGTACGATATAGGCATGTGACACAACTGGTGTTTACCCGACAAAATTCATTAAAACTCAGCCACAGACGCCCAAGACATTGTCATCTAGTGGGCCTAGAGTAAAATGGAACATCAAAATTGACGAGCAGACAGCCAGATGGCGTCAAATTAAAATGTTTTTTTTATTTGCCTTACGTCGCACCGACACAGATAGGTCTTATGGCGACGATGGGATAGGAAAGGCTTACGAATGGGAAAGAAGCGGCCGTCGCCTTAATTAAGGTACAGCCCCAGCATTTGCCTGGTGTGAGAATGGGAAAACACGGAAAACCATCTTCAGTGCTGCCGACAGTGGGGTTTGAACCCACTATCTCCCGGAGGCAAGCTCACAGCTGCGCGCCCCTAATCGCACGGCAAACTCGCCCGATAATTAAAATGTCTGCACACGGTAGCTGAGACTACAATTATCATATAATCTTGGTTTGTTCCAAAGCTACTTCAGAGTATCAGTGGTAGAGCATTGGACTCATGATCCCAAGTTCGTGAGTCGAATGAGACTACAGCTGAGGTAAGGGCGGACAAAACTTTTGCCATGCCAAGTCATTGTTGTTTGCCTGTTAAGGATCTCTGGTACCGGGCGAGTTGGCCGTGCGCGTAGAGGCGCGCGGCTGTGAGCTTGCATCCGGGAGATCGTGGGTTCGAGCCCCACTGTCGGCAGCCCTGAAGATGGTTTTCCGTGGTTTCCCATTTTCACACCAGGCAAATGCTGGGGCTGTACCTTAATTAAGGCCACGGCCGCTTCCTTCCAACTCCTAGGCCTTTCCCATCCCATCGTCGCCATAAGACCTATCTGTGTCGGAGCGACGTAAAGCAACTAGCAAAAAAAAAAAAAAAAAAAAAAAAACTCTGGTGGTGTACTCAATGTCACCCGACAAAATTAAAAATTAATTCGGTCAGAAAAATCCTTCCAGTAAAAACCTATTTTCGCTCCTGTACGCAATACAATGGTGAATGTCGAAATTGGTAGACAGGCCGACTGTATTGGCTCTGCTTGATAAGTTCTACAACTCTGTAGTTGAGTCCATACGATTATTAGTATGATTATAATTTGGGATAGAAATGGGATAGAAAAGGCACTGCCCCAGCATTTGCCTGATATGAAAATCGGAAACCACGGAAAAACACCTTCAAGTCTGCCGACAGTGGGGTTCGAGCCCACTATCCCCGAATGCAAGCTCACAGCGGCGCGACCCTAAACCGCATGGTCAACTCGCTCGGTATTATTATCATTATTATTATTATTACTGCATTGCAATGCTGTTACTTGATTGAAATACAATATACTCTGTTAACATTTCTTAAATAAAATGTTCAACATGTTCACTCCTTGCCTGAACAAATATCTCACCTTGTCACCTTATCAAGTTCCGAGCACGGTCCGACAGATTGACAGATCCATAATTAGCTCATTAATACTTGCTGCACCATCGTTCAGTTAATCCAAGACTGATACATACATATTATTAATTATCAGTCCATCAAACTGAATGTCAGCAAATGAAATGGACACTTAGATCATACTCGTTGGTCGTATAAATAAGAGATTAAGATTTTCCGGACCCAAGTGGATATAAACTACATTTCCTCACTACATATTATGAATCAATTTTGGATTTCCCCCCTCATTTTCACTATAGTTGAAGGTTAAACGTACTGCAGCCAAACAAACTTATTTCTGATTAATTATAGTGCACACAGACATCAACCTTCTACACAATATAATTACATACATTCACCTGGTAAATCTGAAGCTAATGCTTGCATTTTATAATCCTCTACATTTTATGGTGTACACTTTGCAGTCTCGGTCTAACCCACTGAATATATTCAAAAGAGATTGATTGCTATTTTTTGTTTTTCTTCTTCTTCTAATACTTTTCCCTCACCTTGGCGGGAACGTGGTCCAAACCGCGTCGCACATGTGGGCTTGGCCGAGTTTTACGGCCGGATGTCCTTCCTGTAGTGGTTCGTTGCGTAATGTGTTGTGAGTGAATAAAGAGGAAAGTATTGGGACGAACACAAACACCCTGTCTGCGGGACAGAGGGATTAATCATATGCGATTAAAATCCCCGACCCTGGCCGGAATCGAACCAGGGACGCAATGAACCGAAGGCCTCGACGCTGACCATTCAGCCAAGGAGAAGGATGACTGCTCAGTTTTGTTTTAAAGGAACAACAATGTTATAATCCCATATAATAAATTGATCATTATCCATAACTTAGCCTACAACAAATTTACCCCAACAGCTAACCAGAAATGCCGTCCGATCATCTACAAATTAATCGACTCAAAATATCAAGTGTAAATAGTCGAATACAAGCACAACTAAAAGCAACGACCACATTATCGAAGAAATTTCTTGGTTAATCAATGCATGAAGTTTTATCTGCACTGTGTCAATAAAAGAAAGCACTTTTATACCTTAAGAACTTTAAATAATAACATTTGCTATACATTGTTGAAATGATGCTTGCCACTATCTTAACATAACAGAACGGTGTTTAAGTTTTTTGGAAAAGAGTGTGTATTAGACCAACGTACACTATAGCATAAGGCAAGATATATTTTGTTACGATTCATTCGAACAAGAGTCCGTTTAGTTTCTGTGTCAGGAAGTTTCCTTCACACAACGCATTGGTGCCCTGCCAAAACCAATCCCAGATTTCGCAAGGCCATTACAAGCTTAACATGTTTGACTAATTGTCTTCTAATCCATCTGGGCGATCTATGTATTGATGAATGATAACGTCTCTACGATTGCTGAAGATTTTAACAGACACATGCAGGCTTGTTCTAATTTTGTCCTGGAATAGTTCTTCAACGTTCAGGACGCCAACGACACCCAATAGTCATTTAAATATCCTCATGTACCACCGAGCTAGGCGGGGCCCGATCCCAATATCTAGCGGAAAGTCAACTGATTGCGCCAATGAGGTAATTTTATGCACTGAAAATCATAATGATTCAATTAGTGAGTAATATCCGTTCAAAATAAAAACGATCCAGGTAATGTTTTCTGACAGTTTATACTGCTGGTTCGTGCCGCAGTGGTTACGGGCATGCAGTGTTGCATGAAACTTTTTGGTCTCCCCAGACCATGCTGAATTACTCGGCATCAGACTATGTTTTATACACTATTAGACGTACCTTTGAAAGTCAGTTCGTTATTTATCTGTAGTATTTAATTAAGAATTGAAAATGCAGGTCTCACTTGCGGTCACTGCACGGGCGAAAAAGTGTTCATATTCGTTTAGAAAAGAAAAAGCTTGTTCCGGAAATGAAGGTCCCCGTTAGAGGGCGATCATATCGCGGTTGAGGAGGAATACATTACAGTTAACATATCACGTATTCCTTATGAGACCGCAATTTATCATTGTAACAGCAGCGATTCTACTGTACAGAACACATGTTGAAAATACTGCGTTATTTTTATTTGCTAGTGGTTTACATTGCACCTACTCAGAAAGGATTTTAGCGACGATGGGAAGGAAGCGACCGTGGCCTTACTTAAGGCACAGCTAGGATAGTTGCCGGTGTGAAAGTGAGAAAGCACAGGTAGCCATCTTCATGGCTGCTGATAGTCGGGTTCGATCCACAACCTCCTATTACGATCGAGGTAATGTTTTCTGACAGTTTATACTGCTGGTTCGTGCCGCAGTGGTTACGGGCATGCAGTGTTGCATGAAACTTTTTGGTCTCCCCAGACCATGCTGAATCACTCGGCATCAGACTATGTTTTATACACTATTAGACGTACCGTTGAAAGTTAGTTCGTTATTTATCTGTAGTATTTAATTAAGAATTGAAAATGCAGGTCTCACCTGCGGTCACTGCACGGGCGAAAAAGTGTTCATATTCGTTTAGAAAAGAAAAAGCTTGTTCCGGAAATGAAGGTCCCCGTTAGAGGGCGATCATATCGCGGTTGAGGAGGAATACATTAGAGTTAACATATCACGTATTCCTTATGAGACCGCAATTTATCATTGTAACAGCAGCGATTCTACTGTACAGAACACATGTTGAAAATACTTACTAGTGGTAAGTGGTTTGGTAAGTGGTTTGCTAGTGGTTTACATTGCACCTACTCAGAAAGGATTTTAGCGACGATGGGAAGGAAGCGACCGTAGCCTTAATTGCCCGGGGTGAAAGTAATAAAGCACAGGTAGCCATCTCCAGGGCTGCTGATAGTCGAGTTCGATCCACAACCTCCCGAATGCAAGCTATGAGGTACGCAGCTCGAACCGCGCAGCGACCTCGCTATTTATCCGACACGACAGTACCTAGTCATAGCGAGATTTCCAGAGTATATTGACAAACTGATAAGAATAGAATATTTCAGCAAAAGTAACCCTTCACTTCCTGGTGTGACCATCATGTTCAGCTGAGTCACTTAAACAACTAGAGTCTATAAGAGGCACGTTTTAAGTGATATGGGAATAGTACTATTTGAAGTGATAATCAGAACACCTGTGAACAGTACTATCTCCTGGAAAGTCGCATTTAATATTAATCGTAATAGTAATGTTACTGGCTTTACGTCCCCCTAACTACTCTTTCGGTTTTCGAAACGCCGACGTGCCAGAATTTAGTCCCGCAGGAATTCTTATACGTGCCAGTAAATCTACCGACACGAGGCTGACGTATTTGAGCACCTTCAAATACCACCGGACTGAGCCAAGATCGAACCTGCCAAGTTGGAGTCAGAAAGCCAAAGCCTCAACCGTCTGAGCCACTCAGCCCGGCAAAGTCACATTTCTTAGGTAGGCTATGATGAAGTAATTGGTTTTACGTCGTGCTAACTACAGTATGCAGAAAGAAACCCTCCAATTATAAACAGGTTCTGAATATCACACAGTACTGATTGTCGCCAGAAACCTGCCATTGCAACGACAGTCGATGCAGCCCACAAACGCGAAGGGATCATTTGCCCTCCTGCAACAACACTTTGAAGATTGCTTAGTTTTCCGTGGAAGGGAATTCCCGTACCCTTCTAGTCACCGGATCTCACGCCCGCAGATGCTGAAATAATCCGTTTTCCGGTCAGATGACCCACCTAGGAATATTCCCGAATTACGACAGAAGATACCTGTTGTTGTCACCTAGCATGTTATGACGTATTCTGTTATTCAGAGCATTTTTGTAATTTCATTTCTGTTTGTTTTGCCGCATACTGTAACTTTTACTGTTTCAGAAAATTAAAAAATAGTTTAGGATTACAGAGCGCGCCGTTTTATCCGGCCTCAGGTTGACCGGCCAGCACGGTGAATAATGTCGTTTCCGGTTTCCGATTGTAGCGAGCCTTTCACAACGCCGGCGGACGAAATACAGTTTGTTTCATTTTACTTACGGCCTACAATACCGGATGCCGTTTGTAGTCAGCTCATAAACCTAACACGTTTCGAAATATTGTTTAAAACATTTTAAAATATAGTACAGTAAATTGCCGGATAGGCCCTTCACTTCAGTATATTTCGGCATAGGCCTAGGGAAGGTTTTCATTCCCCTCCCCGAAGGGGAGGGGCGGGCCAACTAGAAGGTGACGCCTTTTCTCTGGCCGGGAGATTCGGCGGGTTTGGTGGCTTGATGGAGTTGGGAGAGGGGGGATGAAGGTTTGATTCGATGAAGGAGCTGGGAGGGGGGTCTCGACCTCTTGGCTAAGTGCTTTATTGAGTGTTTCAAATTTGTACAATTGAGTTTTTACATGATTTCTTAGTTTATATCATTGTGATCTCGTTTGTACAATTAGTTATGTTTCTGCTTGTACCTTTGTTTCTTTTTCTGATTTGGATTCCACAGTAGATTTATATGATTACAAAAGTTTACGAGTTCGAATATTTACAATGTTTGTGGATTAGCCGTGCACCTTCAACGTTTTTTGTATTATTATGTATATTTTCTTTTCTTTATTTTTGTCACAGCATTATTAATCCGTGTGACCTGCGCGCTTGAAATTCGAGCACCTTCTCGACTGCAAGTGTGTTGGCGACATGCTTTGTTCGAGAACTAAACACTAAATAGTGTAACGTACAGCAGTTCTTTGTTGGTGTTCCGTGATAGCAGCCATGGCTACTTTAAAACAAAAGCTTAAATTAATTGGGAAGTTCGAGAAATGAGAACCAGTAAAGAAATTAGCGAATGATTATGGAATTGGTGTTCAGACAGTTAGAGACATTTAGCAAACAGAAACAGAATTCACTAGAAATTGCAGCAGTGAAGCAGGATGTTGTGGCACTTCGAAATATTCGTATTTGTATACGGAAGAACTTAAATGAATCTCGAAAGCAAAAGAACATTACCAATTATTTCTCGTCGAACGATAAAACCTGACGTTTTGTATACTTTTTGTACCTCAAGTGTTCTACCAACAATAGACGTAGTAAGTAAGTTTTATATCAGCCTACTTTATTGATAAAGGTGGTTACTGAACGTGTTAATTGTCTGACATGATTGCATTTTCAAACAGTATTGTTTGTTCGTTCTGTATTTTTTAAAATTTCGTTCTGCATTAAACCGAACAAAATCGTATTATCCGTGATTTCAGTTATCCGTGCGAATAGAACGAAAAAATCCGAAACAATCAGAACTAGAACAAAAATGAAAATGACTGACATATTAAAAAGTATAAAACAGGAGAACTATAAAGAAATCTTCTAAACTACTAAAATTAATAATAATAATAATAATAATAATAATAATAATAATAGTAATAATGTTATTGGCTTTACGTCCCACTAACTACTTTTACGGGTTTCAGAGACGAGACGCCGAGGTGCCGGGATTTAGTCCCGCAGGAGTTCTTTAACATGCCTGTAAATCTACCGACACGAGGCTGATGTATTTGAGCACCTTTAAATACCACCGGACTGAGTCAGTATCGAACCTACCAAGTTGGGGTCAGACAGCCAGCCGTATGAGCCACTCAGCCCGGCACTGCTAAAATGAAATATTAATTTTACTATGAATTAAAAGTAGTGTGAAGTTGATATCTCTCCAGACCGCTTTATAAGTTCTTTCACAATTTACGGTTCCTAATCTGTGTTTTAATTTGTTCGGTCCAAAGACACCATTTAAAGTCTTCTTACAAAACGTTCCCCACACCCTGGTGGGGGTGTGGCTGCGAACTGTGTCGCCTTGTGAACGTCGCCCAGTTTTATGACCAAATGCCCTTCCTGACTACAAGCGTATGGGGAGGGATTTATAAACTACTGTGTGCATCTTTGGTGGTTGGTTGTATGTATACGGAAAGATATTTACTGAGACAAAAACACTCAGTCCCTCAGTCCGAGTAATTAACCAAACGCGAATCCGCGACCCGGCCGAAAATCGAACCCTGAAATGTCTGAACGAATGCGGAGACGCTGACCATTTCACAAAGGAGCCAAGACACCATTTAGAATATTTTTGATATAAAATTGTAAGAAAACTCTAGTCATTTTCATTCCTTGCCATTCGCATCCTTATTGCTAGGTTCCCCACGTGCTCTCCTAATGCCAAAACCATGAACATTTAAGTATTATAAAATGTTAAAACCTTGATACCTTTCAATACCATTATTCCGACTCCGCGTTTAGTGGCAGCAGTATTATAAAACTAACCGAGAAGTACCGGGTTCGATTCGTAGCAGAGGCAAATCTTTGTAGTCTAGTAACCACAAAGGAACTAACAGTTTTATTGTGCGCAAACACAAATTTAGTACATATAAACACACACCTAGAAACACCACGATAGAATACCTTGTCAGAGAAACTCAGCACGCATTCAAGTACATGAAGCTGGTGAACAAGTATGTCCCTAGACATTTAAGTGAATCACCAATATCATCGACATCGTTTAAAACCGGACACGTCGCATATGTAATATTATATCACCGTGGATTGTGACCATGACCATGACGACAAACTTGACGTCATATACTTCCCATATGGTAGAGCGACCTCTACCTTATGTTTGAGGTCACCTGTAGGCAAGTAGACGGAGCCAACTTTGAACAACTTGCTTTACGTCGCATTAATACAGATAGATTTTATAGCGACGATTGGATGGGAAAGAGCTAGGAATGGAAGTAAGTGACCACGGCCTTAATCATGATAAAGCCTCAGAATTTGCCTGGTATGAAAATGGGAAACCACGGGAAACCGACAATGGTGTTCGAACGCACTATCTCCCGAATGCAAGCTAACAGCTACGCGATTAAACCACGTAGCCACTCACTCACAAATTGTACTACCAATGTCGAGAGAGAGAGTTTCTACCTGAGGATGCCGTTTTGAAATTTCTAACTGATACCATTTTCCCCCGCCTGTTGCCATTTCTGGGTGGATGGAATAATTGAAGTATTTTAACATCTGTCTCTTGACGTAGGCCAGAGCAAAATCTAGCTCCCAACGAAGTATTAGTCTCATTTATCGTCGTGACTGTATAGAAGCTGCTGAAGTATGGGTGATGAGTAACTCACAACTCATACGGTCAGTCGTGCTGCAATAGCACTTTCTGGTCAAGAAAGGAAATCAAAGAAAAAAATGGTATATCGCTCCTCATCTCGTCTAGTAAGCCTCAATATTGCACCGCATTCGGTTGTTGTGGTTTCCCTATAATTGCATTGTGGTGCTATCTGAGTTTCCTACCAGCCTCTGCGTTGATCTGACTGACAGACAGACAGACAGACAGACAGACAGACAGACAGACAGACAGACAGACAGACAGACAGACAGACAGACAGACAGACAGACAGACAGACAATTTTCTAATAACAATGTTAATGTTTTTACGTCCCAGTAACTACTATTTTACGGTTTTCGGAAACGCCAGAATTTAGTCCTACAGGAGTTCCTTTACGTGCCAGTAAATCTACCGACACAAGGTTGACGTATTTGAGCACCTTCATATAACTTACCACCGGAATGAGCCAGGATCGAACCTGCCGAGTTGAGGTCAGAAGGCCAGCGCCTCAACCGTCTGAGCCACTCCGCCCGGCAGATCATTTTCTTATAGGAAATGTAAATAAGGATTGTATTATAAACACGTATTGATTTTCTCACTGAATTACTTATTTTTTCTAACTTAAGTACTTCCTGACTTCTGTTCAATCGCTTTGGGTCTCGTCGGTATGATGTCCATGACCCTGGTGAAGCAGCAGTAATAAAAGACAGGCGTTATGTCTTCTTGTCTCACAAGATGACTCTTCATTGAGTTACGCTTGTCATTTCGAAGTAACATCTGCTTCCTGTCAGATGGTAGGTCATATTCACTTTCGACTTCCATGCACCGAACGTGATTAAGTGAAAGTGTACGGAGCAAGCAAACAAGCAAGAAAGCAACTAACATGAATATTCAAGTGTCAGTCATCTTGCGCAACAATAAGACACAGGACCTACAGTTCTACGAGATATTCCACCCGCAAAGATGTAGCAAGCTTAAATAAAATAAAATAAAATAAAATAAATAAATAAATAAATAAATAAATAAATAAATAAATAAATAAATAAATAAATAAATAAATAAATAAATAAATAAATAAATACACATCTCATCGACATTATTGGAACTACTTTACATGTACATCTTCAGTTTAGAGTAGAGTTTCGAAACTTTGGCCCATGTCGGCATTTTATACATTAATTAAAAACGAAGCGAATAGATATCGTAATAATAATTATTATAAATTCATGAACAGTCCGACTCATTGGCTGAATGGTCAGCGTTGAGGCCTTCGGTTGAGAGGGTCCCGGGTTCGATTCACGGCCGAGTCGGGGATTTTAATCGCCTCTGATTAATTCTTCCGGCCCGGAGACTGGGTGTTTGTGTTTGTCCCAACACTTTCCTCTTCATATTCAAACAAAACACTATACTACCAACCGCCACAGAAACACGCAATAGTGATTGCATTCTTCCATATAGGGTTGGTGTCAGGAAGGGCATTCGGCCGCAAAACAAGGCCAAATCCTCATGTGCGGCACCGTTCGCACCCGCGACCCCACAGATATGGGAAAAGCGGTAGAAAAAGAAAAATAATAATTATAAATTTATGAACAACATAATTTTTCTTTCGTATTTTTAAAGCTTTAAATATTTTTAAGAAAAATAAACCACTGCATATCCGCCATAACAGATACATGATGATTGCTGTGAGTTATCTTGAGAGATAAGCTTTTGAGGAATTTGTTTTACGTCGCACCGGCACAGACAGGTCATATTATGACTATGATTATAAAGTGACCGTGGCCGTAAATAGGGCACAGCCCAAGCATTTGCCTAGTGTCAAAATGGGAAACCATGTAAAACCATCTTCAAGGTTGTCGAAAGTGGGATTCAAAACCCACCATTTCACGCATGCAAGCTAGCATCTATGTGTCCCAAACCACGAAGCTAAATATCTCGGTCTAATAATAGTAATTATTATAATAATGGTAATGAGCCACATGATCAGTTTGATGACGTCGTTGGCTTTACTACTTGCCTTCCCCGACCCTGTCCGCTACCTCTCATACCAGAAAGTTCTCTGTTGAATTCACAAGGCTGAGTGAATTGTCATCCAGCCCCAGTCCAGGAATTAAATCAATGGAATGTTTGTACTCGACAGAAATTTTTCTCTAAATCACTTCGGAGGAATTACATTCAGAACTACTGATATAATCGGATATTCAAACATAGAATAAATATTAATACCTAGTATGGCTCTTCAGTGATGCCTAGGCCATCTATGACAGCTGACGGCAGAGCTGTTGAGGATCCAACCAGCCTTCGGGCTGAGGAATAAACCTAGGGATGAGTAGCGAAATAGTGTTCATTATATCCGAATACCAACTGCGTGCATATTTCTTCTTTTTGAAATTTTAAGATGATAGGTTAAAAGAACACGAAAAAGGGAGACGCCTTTTTTTCTTGCTATTGGCTTTAAGTCGCACCGACACAGATAGGTCTTGTGGCGATGATGGGACAGGAAAGGGCTAGGACTGGGAAAGAAGCGGCCGTGGCCGTAATTAAGGTACAGCTCCAGCATTTGCCTGGTGTGAAAATGGGAAACCATGGAAAACCATCTTCGGGGCTGCCGACAGTGGGGTTCGAACCCACTATCTCCCGAATACTGGATACTGGCCGCACTTAAGCGACTGCAGCTATCGAGCTCGGTAAGGAGACTCCATGTCCTAAGAGGTCGATATTAAGATAATAATAGATCTAATAATGATAATACTGGTTTTACGTCCAACTACTTTGTTTTCAGAGATGCCGAAGTGCCAGAATTTTATCCCCGCAGGAGCACCTTCACTGAACCAGGTCTGAACCCGCCAACTTGGGCTCAGAAAACCAGTGCTCTACTGTATTAGCCTATTAGCCACTCGACCCAGCGAGATTGATATTACCTCAATATCCGCCTAAAATCGAAGTGGGAAAATGGAGAGATCGATAATTAGAATGGCCAGTGGAGGAGGAGAGTAAAAATTATTTCCCATCGCTGTGCCGCATTGGTCACAGATGAATGATGCCTGGCCTAATATTAACTTCTACAGCATACACATACTCCCTCAAGCAACTTAAATAGGTCCTACCTTATTTCCTTTATTGTTCTTCTTCTCGCGGTTGCGCACTTGTCGGTCAGCAGGTTGAGCTAGTGGCTCACTGAACGTGACCTTGACCTTAGCCTTGGTGGCTCTGTGAGTCACGGTCACTCTACCCTCTCCCTTCTCAGTAGCCCACCACAGGTTCCCGGGAGTCTTAGGTTCGGGACTCCGCTTCTCTTCTTGTTTCACTTCCTCTACAGCAGGCTCATCCTGCTCCGGGACGATATACAGGCGAATACGATACATGATGTCACACACGCATCACTGTTTTCACAACAATAATCATACAGGTGTTATTCGTTCAACTGCACAACTCAGACGATAGAGTAATCATTATCAACGGTCCGTGCTCCTTTCGCGGTCAAATTATTTTCTGTCAGCACGTACAAGTTGTATCACAAAACAATTATCCAGGAAATGCAACACGAACTAGTCACTGGTGAAACGTACTAACGTTCCTATTGCGAAAATACGTGTATGTAAAAGGAAGGTGCGCAGTCTTGTTTTTTAATGCCTTTTGGTGCTCAGGTAAATAAGATTCTTGTAAGAGCTGCCGTCCGTTGAGTGTTTACACTAAACGAAAACTCTCCTCGTGTTTGTACTTACGAATATGTCACCATTATGGGGATATTGCCATTGAATTATACACATGCGTACACTGCAGCACATTCCATCCGCACGCAAAACAATTATGTTTCTTCAATTTAAAACGATTTTGATCGCGATAATCCAATATCTTTTAAAAATATAACTCAATGTATGTTTATTCTTTCACTGCATATGGCTGCTCGTTCAGATAAGGGTTCATATATTTTTTAAACGAGAACCAGTCAAGCTGTCTTTCAGTATTTATGTCACAAAGTAGGGGATTTCGCAAGGTGCACCAATTACACCTTTCAGCGAACTGCACCAATTTTAATGACTCATGTTCAGATTATAAAGTATATACTTATTTTTGTAAGCGACCACAATAAAATCACTGAAAGAAAATGTTCATTTTAATTATAGTTCTTTAGAACACTCGTTAAGATCATATTTTTAGAGTCTGATGTATCAGTGATAAACTAACCAACACTGAACAGGCATATCAATTTTGATGAGCTCCTTCACATATTTAACACCAGAATTTATATTTCTTGAACATGTTTGTTTTTACGTTCAATGCACCAATGATTCCAGTTACGCCTGCACCCCTAAGAAATAAAAACATGTCCTCCCTCAAGGATCCGGCGCGGGTCTTCTTCACTTCTTCCTGAGAGTCACAGAAAACCTCATCTTACACGTGGACTAGATTCTCCACACAATTACAAGGTGTCACGCCGCTGCAGGTGTTTCTCACTCAGCTGGGATGAGAACCTGTTAAGTGGTCGATCGATGGCGCGGAGAGAGCTCAGGTCCAGTGTCCGCGCTCCTCGGCCTGCCGCTCTGCACTGCTCAGCACCACTCTACGGCATTGCGCCACAACACAGCCACGCTCCCTGACGGTTGCACTCCACTTTCACGCACTACCAAGCCTCTTCCTTCAAAATCAAAACAAACCATTCCGCTTCCATTCTGAATGTCTACAGTACCTTCTCTCCTAACAGAATGATTTTAAAATTTGAAACCCGCTACATCGAATGTAGGGATATCAAACATTAGGACGGACGAGAGATATTTTTTTTTTGCTAGGGGCTTTACGTCACACCGACACAGATAGGTCTTATGGCGACGATGGGATAGGAAAGGCCTAGGATTTGGAAGGAAGCGGCCGTGGCCTTAATTAAGGTACAGCCCCAGCATTTGCCTGGTGTGAAAATGGGAAACCACGGAAAACCATCTTCAGGGCTGCGGATAGTGGGATTCGAACCTACTATCTCCCGGATGCAAGCTCACAGCTGCGCGCCTCTACGCGCACGGCCAACTCGCCCGGTGGACGAAAGATAAGAATGTTCGAAGAACTGAAGTTGATCCGTACCAAATATACATAAACCGAGCTCGATAGCTGCAGTCGCTTAATTGCGGCCAGTATCCAGTATTCGGGAGATAGTAGGTTCGAACCCCACTATCGGCAGCCCTGAAAATGGTTTTCCGTGGTTTCCCATTTTCACACCAGGCAAATGCTGGGGCTGTACCTTAATTAAGGCCACGGCCGATTCCTTCCCACTCCTAGCCCTATCCTGTCCCATCGTCGCCATAAGACCTATCTGAGTCGGTGCGACGTAAAGCAACTAGCAAAATATACATAAAATCGTAACGACCGTGTCTGTACATTGACTAATTGGACGAAATTTCCGTAGAGTTATCCGTTTCAGGTGTAATAATGACCATCTGCATATTCTTTAGCTTTTGGTGTCTGTTTGCCTGTCTATAACTTGAAAACTACTGAATATGTTTTCAACAAACTTCATATACAGAATCCACCTGTTCTTGGGTAGGTTTTAGGGCCAATATTGTTTCTAAATCCCCGAAATGACTGGGGGTTTATACGAAACCGAAACCGTGATTATGCACTCCGACAAAATATACACAACCAAACTTAATGGAAATCTACCTGCCTTAATGCAAATCAATTTCTAAACCTTTTTTCTCATGTGTATCATTTCGATACGAGAATTAATAAGGGAAATATCATTAATGGACCACTTTTCGGTGCAAGTCCCACCGGGCTTTAATCAAGAGCGGGTGCGTGTAAAACCTATTTCTTATAACTTGAAAACTACTGAAGATATTTCAACCAAACTTTATATTTAGCATCCGCCTGTCCCCGAATGGACTGGGTGTTTATAGAGAACCGAAACGTAATTTTACTCTCCCACAATATATATATATATATAAGACCAAACTGTCTGGAAATCGACCAAACTTGATGGAAATCCATTTCTAAAACTTTTTTATCTCGTGTGCATTTTTCGACAGGAGGATTGATAAGGAATATATCATGAACGGTCAGTTTTCCAGGCTAATTCCAGAGGACATAGTCCAAAGGGTATTGTACGTGGAGCAGAATCCTTATCTATCTATATAAATAAAATCGTAACGATCGTGTGTCTGTGCATAGACTATATTAGCAAAATTTTCGTACAACTATCCGTTTAAAGGGTAATAAGGAGCATTTGCATATTTTTTTGTTATAGTTTTCTGAAAGTCCTAAATTTTACCCCCCTCGCCCAAAATCAAGATTGCGGCACAATCTGACACACGAGCTAGAAAATTAAAATTAGGCAAAGTTATACGTTTTAGCCGGTAACCGACGGAAAATTTTCAAGATAAATTTTTCACTTTTTATCCCCGAAGAATATCGATATATGGGGGCAATTTTAATGACGGTGCAGATCTTCGTTTCGGAGTACATCGCGGCTAAAGGGTAAGTCCTATCACAAAACGGATGGCACAATCTCCGTTCAATTTGGAGTGATCTACAACTTTGGTCCTATGACTTTTTGTCGTCTCTCTCTCCCTTATACGTTAGATTTGGCTGTATTTCTCGATTGTTTGTAAATTTTGTGCATTTTACACGTATATTGCATAGTTCGACACATTTATAGGAAACATAGAGTCATCCAATTTGGCACACACGTTGACACAACCAATGCCTATATGCGAACCAAATTTGATGAATCTAGCTGCACCATAAGTATGTGAAAAATAATGTAAAATGTTAGAAATGTACCCAAATTTCACCCCATAAAAACATCGTACCTCAATCGAACCCATAAATATGGGAGACACGAGAAAATGCTTCAAGACCAAACACGTAGAGCGATAGAAGGGACTTCTGATGGTGTAAACCGTTTGTTGATATGATGTGCCGTTTAGGAGCAGTAAAACTCGAAATGAAGATCTGCACTTACAAACGTGCCCATGCTAATCCGTCATCTACATAAATAAATTCGTAACGACCGTGCGTCTGTACATTGACTATTTTGGCGAAATATCCCTACAGTTACCCGTTTCAGATGTACTAATGACCATCTGCATATTTTTTAGCTTTGGTGTCTGTCGGTATGTTTGTATGTCTGAGTTCTTATAACTTGAAAACTACTGGATATATTTCCACCAAACTTGATATTTACAATCCACCTGTCCTTGGGTAGTTTTTCGGGCCAATATTATTTTTGAATACGTATATTTACTGGGGGTTTATCCGAAACTGAAAATATGATTTTACACTCCTGCAAAACATGCACATCCAAAATTAATGAAAATCTACCATCCTTAATGGAAATCATTTGAGAGCCTTTTTTCTCATGTTCACCATTTCGATCGGAGCCTTAATAAGGGATATATCATAAACGGTCGGTTTTGCAGCCTAAGTCCAGCGGACATAGCCCAAAATGTGTTGTACGTGGAGCAGATACCTTATTTATCTACATAAATAAAATTGTAACGACCGTGTGTCTGTACATTGACTATTTTGGCGATATTTTCGTACAGCTATCTGTTTAAAGGGTAATAATGACCATCTGCATACTTTTTAGCTTTAGTTTCACGGAAGTCCTAATTTTAATCCCCATCCCCCAAATCAAGATTGCGGCACAATCTGTCAGACAAGCTAGAAAACTGAAATTAGGCAAAATTATACGTTTTAGCCTGTAACCGACGGGAAACTTCCAAGATCTTTAAATGTTTTACTTTTGTCCTCGAAGAATATCGAAATATCGAGCCAATTCTAATGAACGTGCAGACATTCGTTCCCAGGTATTTCATGGTTAAACGGTAAGTCCTACCACAAAACGGATGGCATAATCTCAGTTAAAATTGGAGTGATAATTTTTTTGGTCCTATGACTTTTGTCGTACGTCTATCCCTTATGTTAGATTTGTCTCTATTTCTCAATTGTAAGTACATTTTGCACTTTTCACACTCATTATTCATACTTTGAATCACTTATAGGAAAGAGAGAATCATCAAATTCTACACGATCATTGGCCCACGTAGTAGCCATATATGAGCCAAATGCTATGTTTGTAGCTGTCATATAATTATCCGAAAAGTAATGTTCTATGAGACAATCTTACCGAAATTTCACACTATTCAACGTTTATAACTCAATCTGAGCCATGAATAGATGAGATACGAGAAAATAGCATACGACCAGCCTGTTAGACCGCTAAATACGACGTCTTATGGTACAATACGCTTGTCGATATGACGTACCTTTAGCAGCAGTTAATCTGTAAATGAAGGTCAGCAATATTTTAACATGCATATACTTTTGTATGTCGATATATATATATATATATATATATATATATATATTGATGCCGATTTGTAGCGATCAAGAAAGGATGTGTCTGCCATTGTAATGAGTACTCCCCACATTGACTGGCAGAAGGCATGGAGTCCTTTTCCAACTCGTGTGTAAGTGGCATTAGTAAGGAGAACCCACCATTGAAAATAATAATTCCCTTTTTGATTTCACTTGTAGAAGGCAAGGGAGCACGTAATTTTGTTCAAAACTCCCCTACCCGATTGTGTTTGGCTGTGGGCAAGTGGCAAGTGGGCAGTAGGCAAGTGAGCCTGCCGTTATCATCACAGCTCTGCAATTCACACTTTACATTGGAAAAAACGTATGGGGACCTCCTCATGCTTTTTCTCGGAGAACGCTAAGAAACATGCAATAAAAACATCTTATTCACTGCATTTACAGTAATTTGTTTCGATATCCGCATACAATGTAGAATACCGTAGCGAAGCGCGAGTACATTCGCTAGTATGGTATATATGGTCATATTAAGCTATTTGTCCGCATCATGTAACTCAGTTGGAGGTTCCATCCCGACTCATAGCAATGGTATTTGAAGGTGCTCTGATAGATCTATGCCGATAGAATTTTTTTGTTGCTATTTTACTTTACGTCGCACCGACACAGATAGGTCTTATGGCGACGATGGGATAGGGAAGGCCTAGGAGTGGGAAGGAAGCGGCCGTGGTCTTAATTAAGGTACAGCCACAGCATTTGCCTAGTGTGAAAATGGGAAACCACGGAAAACTATCTTCAGGGCTGCCGACAGTGGGATTCGAACCCACTCTCTCCCGGATGCAAGCTCACAGCCGCGCGCCCCTAACCACACGACCAACTCGCCCGGTTCTTTGCATAACAGAATACTTCCATGCTATTTCTTAGAATGGCGTATTGCATTCCTGTGTACCAGGAATATGATTTCTTTCAAATTCATTAAACTGAATGTAGGCCTATGCCTGTCTTACATGTGGATGTGGCACCCGTAACGACTTAAACAGCTCGCTGCTAAACAAACACTGAAAGTTTGATCCAAAACTGCGACGAACTTAATCGATTATCACACACTTCACATTATTTGACATTCTGTCTTCTCATAGACGTAGAACCACTATAGAATGACCAATGAGAATGCAAAGCAAATCATTTTATCAGTACTGCATCGAAAATTTATTCTGCGAAAATCAGACTCTTATCACAGCTTTCTCATGCTTAAGTATATTTATGAACAACCCGAAACTTCTGGCGCAAGACAACTGCCGCCCAATTACATGATTGTACAGTAAATATAGCAGTGCCACGTGGTCAGTGCGTACTGCTTGACTTTCTTAACCGGTTCCCCCTCTGGATAGAAGCGTACAATACATCCACGGTATCCCCTGCCTGTCGTAAGAGGCGAGTAAAATGGGCTCCCAAGGGTTAATGGGAACCTAGCTGAGTCTGGCATTGTTTCGACTTACTTGCACCAGGCTCCTCGCTTTCATCTTTCCTATCTCACCTTCCTTGGTCAACTCCTGCTCTTTTATGAGCCCGACCACATCACGTTTGCGAGGACTAGGGAGTCCCATTTTCACGCCATTCGTGGCCCCTTCCTTTCTTTTGCCGAGACCTTCATTCTTCCAAGGGTATGGCCTCTTCCATTTTCGTTCTAACCGAGAATCGTTGCCCAGTTGTACTTCCTCTTAAAACAATAATCACCGCTACCACCACCTTCTTAACCGGGTTCGCTGCCTCGCGTATCAGACAGCTCCTCAGCTGTTCTCACGAGGCTAAGTGAGCACCGTTCCAGCCCTCAGTCGAGAATTAAAACCCTGTACTGGCCACGAATAGATCTCGGTGTCTCTGGTAAGGAGTAGGCATACTACGCCACAGGGATATACACTGACTGACAGAGCAAATGCAACACCAAGAAGGAGTGGTCAGAACTTTATGCCAATTGCAGGGTAGACTGACGTCACTGAGGTATGCTCATGATGTGAAATGCGCCGCTATGCTGCGCACGTAGCGAACGATAAATGGGACACGGCGTTGGCGAATGGCCCACTTCGTACCGTGATTTCTCAGCCGACAGTCATTGTAGAACGTGTTGTCGTGTGCCACAGGACACGTGTATAGCTAAGAATGCCAGGCCGCCGTCAACGGAGGCATTTCCAGCAGACAGACGACTTTACGAGGGGTATGGTGATCGGGCTGAGAAGGGCAGGTTGGTCGCTTCGTCAAATCGCAGCCGATACCCATAGGGATGTGTCCACGGTGCAGCGCCTGTGGCGAAGATGGTTGGCGCAGGGACATGTGGCACGTGCGAGGGGTCCAGGCGCAGCCCGAGTGACGTCAGCACGCGAGGATCGGCGCATCCGCCGCCAAGCGGTGGCAGCCCCGCACGCCACGTCAACCGCCATTCTTCAGCATGTGCAAGACACCCTGGCTGTTCCAATATCGACCAGGACAATTTCCCGTCGATTGGTTGAAGGAGGCCTGTACTCCCGGCGTCCGCTCAGAAGACTACCATTGACTCCACAGCATAGACGTGCACGCCTGGCATGGTGCCGGGCTAGAGCGACTTGGATGAGGGAATGGCGGAACGTCGTGTTCTCCGATGAGTCACGCTTCTGTTCTGTCAGTGATAGTCACCGCAGACGAGTGTGGCGTCGGCGTGGAGAAAGGTCAAATCCGGCAGTAACTGTGGAGCGCCCTACCGCTAGACAACGCGGCATCATGGTTTGGGGCACTATTGCGTATGATTCCACGTCACCTCTAGTGCATATTCAAGGCACGTTAAATGCCCACCGCTACGTGCAGCATGTGCTGCAGCCGGTGGCACTCCCGTACCTTCAGGGGCTGCCCAATGCTCTGTTTCAACAGGATAATGCCCGCCCACACACTGCTCGCATCTCCCAACAGGCTCTACGAGGTGTACAGATGCTTCCGTGGCCAGCGTACTCTCCGGATCTCTCACCAATCGAACACGTGTGGGATCTCATTGGACGCCGTTTGCAAACTCTGCTCCAGCCTCGTACGGACGACCAACTGTGGCAAATGGTTGACAGAGAATGGAGAACCATCCCTCAGGACACCATCCGCACTCTTATTGACTCTGTACCTCGACGTGTTTCTGCGTGCATCGCCGCTCGCGGTGGTCCTACATCCTACTGAGTCGATGCCGTGCGCATTGTGTAACCTGCATATCGGTTTGAAATAAACATCAATTATTCGTCCGTGCCGTCTCTGTTTTTTCCCCAACTTTCATCCCTTTCGAACCACTCCTTCTTGGTGTTGCATTTGCTCTGTCAGTCAGTGTACTTAAGAACGAGGTGTGTGAAAAGTTATAACTCCCCTAGTAAGGAAGGTTATTTACGAAAGGCAGGTAGGTATAATACTCAAGACTTCCGATAAAATACAGATGTAGAATTTGGTTTAGCATAAGATTCATATAAGAGACATAGGACAGGAGACATAAAATAAAAGAATTTGACAGACATACGTGAAGGCAAATTCAGCTCGTCAACTCATAATCACTAAACTGACCTCTAACTGCCACCCTGCTTTCGGAGTTGTCAGTTTATAATTTCCTGTTTGAGGATTTCAGTACATGCATTTGACTCGTTGGCTGAACGGTCAGCGTACTGGCTTTCGGTTCAGAGGGTCCCACGTTCGATTCCCGGCCGGGTCGGGGATTTAATCTTCATTGGTTAATTCCAATGGCCCGGGGGCTGGGTGTTTGTGCTGTCCCCAACATCACTGCAACTCACACACCACACATAATACTGTCCTCCACCACAATAACACGCAGTTCCCTACACATGCCCACCCTCATCGGAGGGTCTGCCTTACAAGGGCTGCACTCGGCTAGAAATAGCCACACGAAATTAAAAAAATGTACATGCATTTTGTCCCATACCAGGTTAGGCTTTATTCCCAGCTGGACAAAACCCACGTGGCAATGAGAGGAATTAATTCAACGGAGAAACAAATCATTTTCATACATACCGACGAGAGACTCCATCGCATTTGAGAAACGAGGACTGGTTATTAGCAGGAACTGCAATTAATAACTTATTAAAAAATTAAACTGCACTATATTGCCAACTGCAATGAAATGTCGCTTTTTTTTTTTTTTTTTTTTTTTTTGCTAGTTGCTTTACGTCGCACCGACACAGATAAGTCTTATTGTGACGATGGGACAAGGAAGGGCTAGGAGTGGGAAGAAAACGGCCGTGGCCGTAATTAAGGTACAGCCCCAGCATTTGCCTGGTGTGAAAATCGGAAACCACGGAAAACCATTTTCAGGACTGCCGACAGTGGGGTTCGAACCTACTATCTCCCGAATACTGGATACTGGCCGCACTTAAGCGACTGCAGCTATCGAGCTCGGTAAATGTCGCTTTAGAAATATTTATATCAAATATGAGGAGAAAAGAAAGCGAAATGTTTCGCCTTTAGTTTCAGAGCATTCCATTCCATGCCAAATCAAACACTGCTGTCCACCATGGTGTAACCAAAGTTATGATTTTATTTGAGAATCATACCACAATGAAACAATATGTCATCCATAGCTCTTCTTCTCCCTGAACTTTTTTCAATTCCTCGGGGTCGGCAGTTCATCTGTATTGGGCCATTTGTACGGCCGGAAGCTCTTCCTGACACCAACCCTACGTGGAGAGTTGTATTCACCATGTCGTGTTTTTGTGATGGTTGGTAGAGTGTTGTGTTGTATGTTTATAACGGGAAGTGTATTAAGAGGAATACAAATACCTAGACCCGAGACAGAGGAATTAACTATACACGCAGGTATCGAACTCAGAGCACTCTTAACCAGTATGCTTGCTTTCCTCAGCTTATTCCAGCTACTTCTGGGTTCACTGGAAACACCCAGGCTCATTTTGAATTTGGCCGGGGTTTTAAAGCTAGATGCATTTCCCAGTGGCGTAGGCAGACGGATCTTCACCCGGCTTAAGCCCCCCTCCCCCCCAACCCCACCTCCATTCTTATATAAATTTTACTCTGATTTAAAGCAGAACGACCGGGCGAGTTGGCCGTGCGTGTAGAGGCGCGCGGCTGTGAGCTTGCATCCGGGAGATAGTAGGTTCGAATCCCACTATCGGCAGCCCTGAAAATGGTTTCCCGTGGTTTCCCATTTTCACACCAGGCAAATGCTGGGGCTGTACCTTAATTAAGGCCACGGCCGCTTCCTTCCAACTCCTAGGCCTTTCCTATCCCATCGTCGCCATAAGACCTATCTGTGTCGGTGCGACGTAAAGCCCCTAGCAAAAAAAAAAAAAAAAAAAAAAAAAGCAGAACGAAAGTGTGTCTGATGTTTCTACCGACAATGACCTCACTGAAGAATCTATCAACAATCCTTGTGACTATGGTGTCTTAATCTGAAACTTAACCCACTGAAATTAAATCCATATCACAAGTTGCATATAAGCATACATTATTTTTGTACTATATCTTATCCGGCGAATGTATTCCTTTGCTGTAACACGAATATTGTTAATTCGAAGCAGCATCCCATATTAAAGGAATAGGTTTACACCTAGACGTGTAAAACGACTACGAACGACTTACGTCCCTCATATTCTTTCCTAATGATACAGGTTATAAAAAAAATTAAACTTCCTGATGTTACTTTTCCGGAATGCTAATAAGAAAGAACTAGAAACACAAAACTGGAGAAAGAAGAAAAAGGAGAACAACTCGTAACATAGGTAGGCTATGGTCTAACAGGCTGAAAAGATTAAGCAAGTAACTCCTATACGTAATTTATCAGGATAATACTGTAAAACAAAGACAATTCTTCATTAGAAATCAAGAGGAAGAACAAATAATATGAAATAGAAATAGAGTAGATATGTCTAGTGACACTGACATCTACTGGTAACGTAACCAGGTAATCACTATTGTTTTCGTTTTCTTTAATTTAATTTAGTTTAGTCTCTTTGTATATCTTTATTTCTTTACTTTTCTTGTTTCACTGCTAATTATCAGACAAGTGTTCATAATTTTTCATCATTGTTGTTATTGTTTATTATTATTATTATGGCTAATATTCGTACATCTGTTCAATATCTGTCAATAACAATGATCAAATACTGGTACTTAATTAACACAGTTCTATATATGCTCGTGGTGGTAAGGAATTTATTCTTATAACTGTTTATATTATTATCATTAATATCACTATAATTATTGCTATTATTTCCGTAAATATTATGCAGTAAAAATTCCCTTGTCACCGCCCATTTTAATTGGGGAAGTACCCCTATTATGGACAAAATAAATAAATAAATAAATAAATAAATAAATAAATAAATAAATAAATAAATAAATAAATAAATGTGATGAAATACCAGTACTTCGAGGTAAGCTGTCAGCATTGGTAAAATATAATATCAAAGAGAGAAAATTTTGCAAGTAAACACAGAAAATATAAAGGATTACTTTGCAATGAGAGTTGATAAAAGCAAGAGTTCTTTGCCGGACAGGTTTCCATCTTCACCATCACTGTTCACTTTACACAACAAGGATGTTGCATCGAAAAGAGTGTGCTTCAGATTAACAGAGGCTAGTTTTGGCTGTACATTCGGGAGACGGAAGGGATGGTCTTCACCGTCGGCTGTCGTGGGAATGGTTTTAAGTGGTTTCCCATTCTCTTGCACCAAGGCAAATGGCGGGGCGGATCCTTTTACAGGCCACGGCCGCAACCCCCTCACCTTCTCCGCATCTCATGTCACTTCTACTAATCTCCTTGGTCTGAGAGAGGGCGTTACTCTCTAGGAGGCCCACCGTACCCCTCCAGGGTACAGAATGGAAGCTTGCTAAAAGAAAAAAGTTGAAGTAATCAGAACAATCTGACGAGTGTAAATGACCTGGTTGTTAATGGAAGAATAATTTGAGACGTGCAAGATCCTATTACGAAATGCTAGAAAAAATGTTCAAAAAGTAGCTGAAAGATAAGTGAATGTGGGTATTCATTATGGAATGTAGTTGGGAAAAAGCAGATAAAATGAAATTCATTATGAAATTGAGCATTAATTATTTTATTTTTTATAACTGTCCTACCGTCGCACCGACATAGATAGGTCTTATGGCGACAATGGTATAGAAAAGGGCTAGGAGTTGGAAGGAAGCGGCCATGGCCTTAATTAAAGAACAGCCCCAAACATTTGCCTGGTGTAAAAATCGGAAACCACGGAAAACCATTTTCAGGGCTGCCGATAGTGGGGTTCGAACCCACTATCTCCCGAATGCAAACTCACAGCTGCGCGCCCCTAACCACATGGCCTACTTGCTCGGTTTGAGTATTAGAGTACCGGGCGAGTTGGCCGTGCTCGTAGAGGCGCGCGACTTTGAGCTTGCATCCGGGAGATAGTAGGTTCGAATCCGACTGTCGGCAGCCGTGAAAATGGTTTTCCGTGGTTTCCCATTTTCACACCAGGCAAATGCTGGGGCTGTACCTTAATTAAGGCCACGGCCGCTTCCTTCCAACTCCTAGGCCTATCCTATCCTATCGTCGCCATAAGACCTATCTGTATCGGTGCAACGTAAAGCCCCTAGCAAAAAAAAAAAAAAAAAAAAAAAAAAGAGTATTAGAGTCAGAAGAAGTCTCAAATTTTACCTGGTTGTGATTTATCTTTAAACGATGACGAAATGAAGTAAAAGCTCCATAGGTTTCAATATATATACAGTGTGGTCAGAAAAACGTGAACCGTGTATATGAGCATTAGAGGGTTGGTCATACCGATACATAATTTGAAAAAAAAAAGAAATCGATATCTCGCGCCGTTGTCATTTCATCAGCTGCTGAAGTTAGCCACTTAGATCGCTTCGCAGGCGAATTCAAATGAGATTTGCTAGGGGATGTTGCTAAATCTGCACGTGGCTTAAGACCGGCTTCAGAGCCATACCAAGAAATCAGCATCAAACACAAACATACCATGGTTTCGGCCAGTGTCACCGTAGCGTACTTGCAATGGCGTGACCCTGTCAGCTCGGAGCTACGTGTTCATATCCTGCCTTGGCGAAATTATTTTTCTTCGATGGGTGCTCTGTATTCGCTCTAGAAAGCCAAGAATAACGGCCGAGAGGAATCGTCGTGCTGACTACACGACACCTCGTAATCTGCAGGCCTTCGGGCTGAGCAGCGGTCACTTGGTAGGCCAAGGCCCTTCAAAGGCTGTAGTGCCATGGGTTTTTTTTGGGGGGGTGCTCTGTATACATTTATATACCAGCTGCAGTACCCGTCGTTGACGGGACAATCGTCCGGCTCCATGGCTAAATGATTAGCGTGCTGGCCTTTGGTCACACGGGTCCGGGGATCGATTCGCGGCAGGGTCGGGAATTTTAACCATAATTAGTTAATTCCCTTGGCACGGGGACTGGGTATATGTGACGTCTTCATCATCATTTCATCCTCATCACGACGTGTAGGTCGTCTACGGGCGTCAAATCAAAAGACCTGCACCTTGCGGGCCGAAGTCCTCGAACACATCCCGGCGCTAAAAGCCATACGCCATTTCATTACGGGACAATCATATAGAATGTGCAAAGTTTACTTTCCCAGCCATTTTCCACCAATATTCAGGCATGCTGCTTCACTCGGGATGCAGCAGTAATCCCATCTATGGGAGATGAGTGGCTGCAGAAGAGATAAATCACATCACAACAATGGTCAGTATAATGTTATTGTTGATCAGTTTTATGATCTTTCGATAATGTAGGCCTTCACATTTACTTTTCTTCCGATTCTGCGATATTAGAGCATCTAATGTAAAGGGAGTCCTTCCTTCTTTCATGACTTCCTCTTGTCTTATTCTTTCAAGCGTTCGTTCTTTTACGGTCTCTTCTCATTTGTTTTATCATATTCACATTTTTCCTTGTCGATACGGGCCGATGACCACGCGATTTTACACCTTACGACAATCATGACTAAGCCATCGCAAGTTAACTAATATTTCCATGTTAACAATGCTAGGCGTTGATATGGACTATGTAACAAAAGTCCAAATTCATTATTCTGTTATCATAGTCAGTACGGCAAAAAATAAAATGAAATCGCGTATGGCTTTTAGTGCCGGGAATGTCCGAGGAAAAGTTCGGCTCGCCAGATGCAGGTCTTTCGATTTGACTCCGTAGGCGACCTGCGTGCCGTAATGAAGATGAAATGATAATGAAGACGACACACATATCCAGTCTCCGTGCCAGCGAAATTAACCAATCACGGTTAAAATTCCCGACCCTGCCGGGAATCAAATCCGGGACTCCTGTGACCAAAGGCCAGCACGCTAAACATTTAGCTATGGAGCCGGACGTCAGTACGGTAAAACTGTATAAGACATTAATGACTGGATATTGTATTACCTATAACTTCTACTACGTAGTACTTTTCGATAGGACCACTAACGTAGGTATTAAAAAAATTAAATTTAAGGCACTTTCCCCTAAACTACCATTCCATCTAGCGTGAATGAAAATTATTTATAACCTAGACTATAGTAGCTTATTCTCATACTTTACATGTCGATTTTCATTAAATTATGTTCACCCATTTTCTCGTGGTTCTGCGTTGATATGGACTTAGCAACAAAAATCGAAATTCACGAATATCTCTGTTATCACAGCCGGTACGACAAGAATGTTTAAGACATAAATGATCGGAAATTTAATTGTATATAACTTTAGTTATCTAGTATTTATCGACAGGATCATTAATAACATATATATTTGGGAATTATATTTTTAGTTCTTCCCCTAAACTACCATTTCACTCAGCGTGAATAAAATTATTTATACTCTAGATTGTAGTGCATCATTTCCCGACTTTACATACCGATTTTTATTAAATTCTCTTCAGCCATTTTCTCGAGATTCCCGTACATACATACATACATACATACATACATACATACATACATACATACATACATACATACATACATACATACATACATACATACATACGTACATGCATAATACATACATAGATACATAGATACATAGATACATAGATACATACATACATACATACATACATACATACATACATACATACATACATACATACTCTCATGAAGTAGATCTACAGCATGCAACAAAACGTTCCCTTTTACATACGTAGTGGTTCCCATCCTCTCGTTCCTCACAACATACACGCATGTCTCATTGCACTAGAGATGGTGAACCTACATGAGAAGGCGTTGTGACAGATAGAAACAGTTCTAATGGTGTTTCTAATTTCTACGGACAGAAATGACGGAACATTAAAAAGTTCATTTCCTTGTTATTGTAGACACGACCGATACAGAAATACCATTCTTTTCAAATTCTGGGCAATGTACAGACAAAAGTATTGTCTTATACACATATATACACTGACTTAGCAAATGGCATAGGATAGTCACCTAATAGCATGTGGGGCCTCCTCTGGCCCTGCGAACTGCAGTGAGACGCCGTGGAAGTGAGTTGACAAGTCCCTGGCAGTACTCTGGACGCAGCTGACACCAAATCATTTGCATAGCGGCCGCCAATGCTGGTCTGTTCGTGGGTGCAGGATCCATGGCACGGAGTCTGCGTTCCAGGACATCCCAGATATGTTCGATAGGGTTCATATTGAGGCTCCTGGGTGGCCATGGTAGTCGTTGGACCTCCGCTTCATCTTCCTGGAACCATTCCCGGGTGACGTGGGAGCGATGTGGCGGCGCGTTATCATCTTGAAACACCGCAGAACCGTCTGGGCGCTGGAAGGGCAAAAATGGGTGGAGATGGTCTCCGAGCAGTTCAACAAATCGCGTACCATTCAAAGTCGCTTCCAGAACAACTAGGGGGCCCATTCCATACCAGGAAAATGCACCCCAGACCATAACAGTGACACCAGCGCCCTGGACCACACCTTCGAGGCAGGCGGGATCCATCGCTTCATGTGGTCTGCGCTATACACGGTGCCTCCCGTCGGCATGGTGCAGTTGAAATCGTGATTCGTCCGACCATATCACGTTACGCCATTGTTCCAGTGTCCTTCGCTGGTGACTGGCGACAAATCCGCGTCGTTGTGCCCGATGACGTTGGGTTAACAGTGGCACCCGTGTGGGGCGCCGGCTCCCATACCCCATAGAACCCATGTTCCTACGGATTATCCACTGGGAGACGTGTCTAGCACGGCTTGTGTTGAATTGAGCCGTGATTTGCTACACGATTGCCCGTCTGTCACTACTGACAATCCGTCTCAGATGTCGCCGGTCACGGTCATCGAGGGTGGCTGGACGGCCGGTCGTTCGTCTGTTGTGGACGGTGACACCCGCATTTAACCATTCACGATACACCCTGGACACGGCTGATTGTGTGAAGCCGAATTCGCGCACCAATTCCGAAATCGTACTTCCCATCCGTCGGGCACCGACCACCATACCCCGTTCGAACGGTGTCAGCAGACGACGACGTTCCATGTTACACCTGTCACATGCACAGCCACTGCTCACGAGGTCTCCTATACAACTGCCGCTGGCACAGGGGCGTGTGGTGCGCAGACAACACACCTGCGCATCAGTGCTCCTCTATTCCATTACATTTGATCAGTCAGTGTATATATATATATGTGTGTGTGTGTGTGTAGAACAATTCGCGAATATTGACAGGAAAAGTACGAGAAGACACTGAACTTAAATTCTATTAGATTATGGCGGTACCAACTCTGATGTATGGAAGAAAGACGTGAGTGAATAAAACGAGTTATAGTAACAAAATACTAGAATCAGAAATGAGGTTCCTCAAATCAGTAAAAGGATACTCTCGAAAAGTAAGAAACGAAATGAGGAAGTAAGACGGCAACTAAATGCATTTTCATTTGAATGACAGGATTTGCCAAAACAGGGTAAATTGAAATTTATTATTATTATTATTATTATTTTGCTAGGGGCTTTACGTCGCACCGACACAGATAGGTCTTATGGCGACGATGGGATAGGAAAGGCCTAGGAGTTGGAAGGAAGCGGTCGTGGCCTTAATAAAGGTACAGCCCCAGCATTTGCCTGGTGTGAAAATGGGAAACCACGGAAAACGATTTTCAGGGCTGCCGACAGTGGGATTCGAACCTACTATCTCCCGGATGCAAGCTCACAGCCGCGCGCCTCTACGCGCACGGCCAACTCGCCCGGTAAATTGAAAAGAATAAAAACACGTTCTACGGACAGTTGATAACAGAATCGCGAAGCTTACCCTTGAATATCATCCGATTGGAGGATATTGGTCGACTCATGAAGAGATGGTGTGAAATACAGTATGAGGTCGGAACAGGCGAATAGCCTAATCCATGAAGAGGACGTTTTAGAATTAATAGTTCACAACTTGTCCCAATGCCTTTACTCGGTAAGAAGGAAGTTGCATTCCAGCGGACTCACAATCAGTCTGACAGGAACTAGTCCCTGACATTCTCCACCACAGCGGCGAAATGTTAACAAGGCAACTCCCAACCATTATCCTCCAGTGTCTCACGAAGCAGATCTACAGCATGCAACAAAACGTTCCCTTTCACATACGTAGTGGTTCCCATCCTCTCGTTCCTCGCAACATACACGCATGTCACATTGCACTAGAGATGGTGAACATACTTGAGAAGGCGTTGTGACAGAGAGAAACGGTTCTAATGGTGTTATCGTTATTTACATCGAGGGATTGCAACTCTCCAACAAGAGTAGCGCAAAAAAGTAACTGTTCAGACTAGGCAATAATAGATATCAAAGACGAGGTGCAGAGTAGTTTATCGATGAGATCTCTAAGGACAGTTCTTTTCGGCTATCCTGACTATGAATCTGCAGTACCATAACGAAAGATTCAGAATTTTTCTAGAGAAAATCTGGAATTTGAGTTGTATTTATTTTGACTAAAAATAACTACAAAATGAAAAAAATGATAGTCTCCCTCTGTACTGTAGTGGTTAGTTCAATTCCCGGCTCAGCCACAAAATTCGGAAAGTGCTACGAGGGCTGGAACAGGGTCCACTCAGCCTAGGGAGGTCAATAGAGTAGAGGGGCTTCGATTTCCACTTCAGCCATCCTCGAAGTGTTTCTCCGTGGTTTCCCAATTCTGCAGACAAAGGCCGGGAAGGGTGCCTAACTTAAGGTCACGGCCGCTTCCTTCCCACTTTCTTGTCTATCCCTTCCAATCTTTCCATCTCCGCACAAGGCCCCTGTTCAGAGCAGCCGCCTGGGTGAGATACTGGTCATCCTCCTTGGTTGTATACCCCTACCCAAAGTTTCGCGCTCCAGGACACTGTCCTTGAGTCGGTAGAGGTGGAATCTCTCACTGAGCCCGAGGAAAAAAACAATCCTGGACGTTAAGTGCACCCGGAAAGGGTTATGTCTGCCATGTTAAGGAACATTTTCTCATAAAGTTATGAACCAAGGAAAGTCATTTTTTGTATTCGTATTTACTCGACTCTCGCATGTAGATAGACGACATCATATACTAATATCTTCTGTTTTTTTGAAAATATACATTTTTAAGTGAACATCAACATTTTAATGAGACATTTTGTTCCATAGTACGGAAATTATACCTTTGATTTTTAAAATCTCGTGTTAAAATACGTAGAATGATTAGTTACATACCAACTACAAGTTTGGTTAATGTACGTTCAATGGAATACGAATAAATGTCCCTTAGATACACAATAAACTAATTTTCAGGAAACGAGCCTCAAAAGTACTTTATGCATTCAATCTCCATACAGAGGATCATCTGGGTTCTCTTCCATCTTCTTTCCTTCTTCTGTCTTCCAAGCTTCACCAGCTCCCTTTCTGCTGCATCTGCTTTCCTTTTTCTTTCCTTATCTATAATTGACATTTGTTTCAGTGTTGTGTCCTGGAGGTATACATAGTCTTTGTAGAACTTCGCTCTTCGAGATATTCCCTCCATTGTATGTTGCCACGGCATCATAAACACCAAAGTAGAGTGTTTTTATACTCACAATTACTCTCTTTGGTATCCGAGTCCAGATCTAATTATTTGAGCATTCGCTAGGGTTTTGGGTTTTACCGTGAAGGCATTTCTCGAGAAGCTTTTCATAGGATAAGTCTCTGAAGACTGGCCTTATGGATTCTACGACTGCATACGGGAGACTGTGCTTGTGGTCGTGGTCGCAGTTTCCTTCATTTTTATGGTATTTGCACCATTGTGTCCTCTCCTTTTGGACACAAACCGTGCTGTAGTTGATCATTCTGCATCCTTTTTGTAGTCAATTGGGGAACACGCGTTTGCACACTCACTTGTAACGTTCGGAATAACAACAGCGATTTTCGGCTTTCCCACATTCTTGCGCGCCTTGAAAATTCTATTACTATGTCTAGGCATCTTCTTCAATGTACAAAACCGAACGGAAACAAAGCAGCTGAATACTGTTGTAAAAGAAGCCGCCAAAACAAGCAATAAACACACGCACTTATTTTCTCAATTGTTCTGCCGTCCAGGTTGGCCAACAATTGAAAGTTGTACTTTCCTGCAGCAGAGATATCCTCTCGCAGAAAATGACCACGTTCTGAAACATGAACACCTTCAACAGGGTCTTTGTCACCGCTGACAAATGGAAAGTAATGTTATGTCACATCAGTTCGAGGACATGTCATGCCCGACATCTGCAGCACTCCAGATATTATAAAAATTAACACCCTTTCAAACGTCGCAGAGGTGTGAAACAAAAATTATTCGAAAAAAGAAAGTCACAGGTATATAAAACTGCAAGGAAGTAAATGATTTTTTTTTTCGATTTCACCTCTTCCGGGTGCCCTTAAACGGATTAAGAAATTATAAATATAAAACAAATCAAATAGGTATTCATGATGAACCCGAGTGACTTAGGCCCATAATCAATCATGATTTGATCGGTAAAATAATATGAGACATTTATTGAAATACAGAGGAGTGTATTTGAAAATATTTCGTTTAGGTAATGTCGAAATCAGAGCGAAGGAAGGACGACAGACTGGAGCCTGACGGATTAGCTCAACACGACAACTTTTAGCTACTTCACAGCAGGGAATATCATTAGTTGGCGTACAAGGAAATACAGAGTCCACAAATAAGTCTTGGTCAGAAAGAGGAAGGGGGAGAATCATACAAAGAAAACCCACCACATGAGTAAGACCTTGGGATATTTTTGGTAGGACGGAAATTCCATGACCTCATGGAAAATTACAGCGGCTGAGTGTACGTTCGCTAGCCTAAGTTCGAGCAGGTGGAGATTTAAATCACGTGACCGCTTGCCGGCCAATAGTAAAAATTTGATGGGAGACTCAGTGATACCATCTTAAGGAATGATGGATGAGATATTTTCGTAACTACAAAAGTATTCAGTAATAAATTAATATGAGTACGCGGATGGATGTAATGAATTTATTAGATGTCACGCATGGAAAAATAATCAATACTTATTGGCAAATTAATTAAATTGAAGGCTGGATTTCTTGGAAACCGGACAGCTTGAATCTCATTGGCTGAAAGGAGACCACGTTGTCAGGGACGCTTACGAAGGCGCGAAATGTGAGGAGCGAAATCCATCCATATCTCCTAAATCTGTGATCACCTGGAGTTCATATTTTATCCAGCAGATATGCTAGCAGAGTGGATTAATTTGATGTAAATTTTAACTTCCAATTCGGAGTGCAAGTACCGATATTAAAAATCCACCCCCTCCCTAAGGGGCATGACGTCAACGAATCCGCGGGAAAAAGGCTTCATCCATATATACGGAGCTGAATTGACGGTCGCCAGCCACTTGTCTTGAATCGTTGGAGCTGAATTGACGGTCGCCAGCACACGTGAATTGAATATCGGGAGTTGAACTGTTGGTCGCCGGTAACTTAGAATTCTACGGACGTACAGTCATTTAATGGCGCGAGCATCCGCCAGTGTTTGTAAAGTGTGATCGCGCTCAAGCAACATGTTAAATCTGGAAATAGTTAACGTAGGATAGTGTTTGTTATTTATGAATAATCAGTGACGTAAAGTAATTACCCTGCAAGAGAGTAGTATAAAATATATCACCATAAGTACATACATAATAGACTGTGTGACGAACAGTACTTTAAGGAAGTAGTAGCCTGTACTTAGCTATACCGAACCGATGTAATGAACACGTCAAGAATGCCGTATAAATCGGGCGTATCGCGACGGGCGAAATAGTTGACACCTCGTCGTACGTGTCCAGGTCCATTGTGCGGTAGGTGGACGAAGATTAAATAGTGTAAATATATTAAATTCTTGGGTCTAGGATAGAAATTTGTTGTATCCAAATTAAAGTATACAGTGTTAACGTAGTAAATGGTGAAGGTTTGTGGTAATCAAGATATGAGTGTAAAATAATAATGTGCCAGGAAATCTTTTGTGAAACGACGCCATCAAGGATGGAGGAGTAAAACGCAGAGAGGGGCTGGATGAAGCCTCTCGTCTGCAAAGCTGCAATGGAATACCGATAACTAAGATGAGTACTAAATTGTAAAATATATTTGGGAAATGTTATCGTGATGGGAAAAATGGGAATAATTTGATTATACTTGGTTACCTTCTGTAACAAGATGGGTCGCTTAACGACCCCATCCTAAATTTGTAGCACGGACAGTAGTAAATCATAATAATGTAAATAATCGGGTCTTTTATGTATTCAGTTTGTTGGAGATGTAAATTTGTATATATAGTGTAGTACGTTAAGTCATGCATGCATTCATATTTTCTTTGTAGTCGATAATTTTCTTTACATTTGATTTTGATTATGCTAGTTAAATAAGACCCGATATGTGCTTTTATGTTTTGTCATTTTAACGAGCCATTTAATGACATGGAAGGAAAATCCAGCTTCGCCATACCAAGTGTGTTTTGTTGAAATTAATATGGTCATATTTTCAAAGTGAAGTTGTTAAATTTGTGAGATGCGATTAATATAATAATTTCCAAGTAAATCATATCTGGAGTGTTTAGTGCCAGAATAAATCGACTTTGTACAAGGGGTTATGCGTTAAACATAATAAGAGTGGACTACCGTATTACAGGCGAAATTATTATTTTTTTTAAATATTAATAATAATAATAAATAAATAATATAACCATTTTTTTAAAGAAGATATTTTTTTTAAATATGATTTGGAGATAATAATAATTTATGTGATCAAGTGTTGAGTTTATTGGGAATCATTTAATGACGGGAGGTCGTTTTAATTTGGAATTAAAGTGCGTGATAACTTAATTTGATCGATTAATAATATTGAAATGTAGATCGGTGTTAATAATCCGTACATGTTAATGAACGTGTGGTTTAAATTACGGTCCAATTTTTTTTTACGTATAAATGTCGCGTTTTGAAGTTGCGATTCATTAGCCGGAACATGTAGTGCTAATATTACGAGACCATGATTGTCAAATTTTGGTAAATATAATTTCAAGATGTTACGATTATTTGTGGAGAATGAACTAAGGCATAGATCCAAATGAGATAGAAAATGTGAAAGAATTTGCAGTCAGATAATAAAAGGTCGTACGATGTCCGAAATGAATAAATAAGTCAGTTGATATTTCTGTGAGGAATAAATAAATGAATCGAGATAGAGAGGAAAATAAATTCCGTACGAGAGACACTTAGGATATTGATATGAGTGTAAAATGTACGGGCAGTGTCACAGAGAAATACTGAGTTACGCAGCGGGTAGAATTCGAACCCGTGACAGCATGTACGAAATAAATAGACTGCACAGTTATTCGTTGAGATACAACGGATCTAAGGATAATGAGAGTTCAGATTCCACATAAATGGTCGTATATTGTATTCATTGTAATGACGAGCGAGAACAATCATGATGTCGTGATAATAATAATAATAATAAATATTGCAGATAAAGGATTGGACCGCCTTAATTAAATGAGCGTTGATAAAGATGTTAAACGGGAATCTAAATGACAATATGCAACCGATAATAATAATAACAATGTAAGGACGATGTTAAATCACCGCGGTCGGATTAATAATAATTGTCATAATAATAACTGTAATGATGTCGTTGGTTGATCAGTGAATTAATTTGTAATTGCGACCGATATCTTAATATATAATTTGGCGGAAGTGACCGGTCTATTAATAATAATAACCTTTTTAAGTGACGTGAATAATAATAATATCTTGAGTCACCTATTCATTAATAATAATAATAACCACGAGAGGGATATAATAATAATAATAACAGTAATAACCACTTGGTGTTTGCATCCCGCATAATAATGACGATATTAATCAACGTGACAGTGCCAGGAACCGTTGCATAATAATAATAATAATAATAATAATAATAATAATAATAATTTCGAGGATGATAATTTCGTGGATTAAATTGTTTGGTGACAACATCCCTCTATTAGTATGTTGAATAATGAGAGTGATAATATTAGAGTCTTTTGGTATCTTTTTATTGTACGGTTTCCGTACGGGACGATGTGACAGTCATACTTGCGTGTTTGTTTACTTCGCTCGCGATGCGAGGGGGGTCACTGGCACGGTATTTCCCACCGCTCCTCGTTATCTCATCTGTGTCAGTAGTCTACTGAGGCTAACTGGTGACAATTCAGATCACATGTAAATAAAATGTAAATGCTAATTCATTGGTATGGTACCAGCTGGATATCGTAAGATAGGAACTGTCCGTGGAATCCAGTTTTCGCACTTCACGAGAAACATTACCCAGTCCGAGTACCGGTCTCGGAAAAATGTATATAGCCGGAGTACATCATCTTAGTTAAATCGGGAAGCCGACCGTAACATGGGTTATGCTCGGGCTCCCGATAGAAGGAAGCTATATCCTTGAGTAACGGTTCGATTCAAATGGAATCGATCCGTAAATTATACCTCCAAAATGTCATTTTATTTCAGAAGCAACACAGCAAGATATTGATACCACTTGCGGTATGGCAAGTGATTTATATATGTAACATGTGTGTAAATTCAAATATTGTTGCCACGTGTATCAAAGTTTTATACGTCAAATGGCGTAATAAACCGCTCCTTCTGGCAAATTATTTCAAAGGAAACCACTCTCATAATCTTTTTATTGTAGTTAGATAATGCCCTTTTTAAAGTAACAGTCACTTCCTAGTCCTATCATGGAGTCCTTAAATTCAAGTTACAATCGAGCCTTCCCCCTTTTAATTTTTAGTTGCTCCGTTCATCCCCGTGTTCTATTATGCCGTTATATTTATATTTGATGATTTAAATAATGAACCGACACCCCTGAGATAAATGCTAGTCTGGGACTCGGGAGGTGGACGGGTGCAATAACTTATTCAGAGAAGAAAACTTTCAGCACGTAAATATACTAGTAATACTGTACCGGTCTTACCTATAAAAGACACACAGGGTGGTCGGAAACGAAGTGAACCGGGTATATCAGCGTTAGAGGGTTGGTCATGCTGAACAATAATTTGAAGGAAATACTTCGATATCTAGCATCGTTGTTATTTTATCAGCTGATGAATTTAGCCAATCAGATTCCTTCGTGGGTGAATTCAAAAGGGCTTCGCGTGGTAATGTTCCGAAGTTTGTACCTAATTTAAGAACGACTTGAGAGCTATGCCGAGAAATCAGAATCAAACACAAACATACCGTTAGTTTCAGCCAGTATCACCGTAGCGTGCTTGCTTTGGTGCGATCCTGTCAGCTAGGAGGTCTGTATTCAAATCTCTCCCCAGCGACTGGTGCTCTCATGCCGGTCTTTAAGCCACGATCGGATTTAGCAACAGTGTCGCGCAAAGCCCATTTGAATTCTCCCGCTAAGTGATCTGATCGGCTAACTTCAGCAGCTTATAAAATGACAACGGTGTGAGATTATTTATCAGCATGACCAACCTTCTATCGCTCATATAACCGGTTCACGTTGTTTCCGACAACCTTGCATACGCATATAATGTCAGATAGCCGAAAAGAAGAATTTAACGGAAAAATAAAGAATTCAAATTATAGCCTTTGCAAAGGGCACTAGGAAAGTTTTGCAATACGCAAAAACGGACACCCCTGTTATGGTGAGGGATGAAAAGAGGGGTGAAAACTGGTCTAAAAGACAGCAAGGCGCGACCTTCACACCACTTGTTACCAAGCAGTGGGAGTGAAAGCAAGTTAAGAAGTCCGTGTGGTCTAAAGGTGAATATCGCGCAATTATCTGCTACAATTTTGCTCGTGGATTAACTGTTGACCAGTGCCTGGAGGAAATGACTCCTGTGCTGGGGAAAGACTGTCCACATCGGACAACAATTTTCCGCAGGTACAAAGAGTTCCAGAGAGGAAATTTTGGGGCTGAAGACGATCCTCGTTCTGGGCGACCGTCTGAATCAGTGACTGAGGAAAACATTGAAACTGTGAGAAAAATGTTCCAGCAAGAGAGGCGGTTGACATATCAGCAGGTAGAAGAAACCCTCCTCATCCCTGCACCAGCTATTCATTCAATTCCACACGACCATCTCCATGTTTGAAAGGTTTGTTCCCTTTGGGTGCCCCATTCGCTTTCAGAGGAACAAAGGGCACGTCGAGTGAAATGGTGCCGAAAAATGCTAAAATAGTTTGAAAATGGGACTTCGTGTAACGCCAGGTGACTAAAATGTGCTTTATTATTACGATGTCGCAACAAAATCCCAGAACAAGGTGAGGCTGTTTGAAGATGAGGGTACTCCGGTGACTGTGCGAAAGTCAAGGTCAATGAAGAAAAGGATGATTGCAGTATTCTTCACTAAACGGGGCATCCTGACTCGGGTTGTGCTAGAAACACAAAGGACAGTTACTGCGAAGTGGTACAGTGAGACTTGTCTGCCTCAGGTCACCCAGGCTCTCAAGCAGCTCCGTCCAACGTCACGGCTCTACACTTGGCTCCTGCATCACGAGAATGCTCCAGCACATAGTGCTAATGTAACAATGGATTTTCTTGCCAGATCAGGGTTGACTGTGCTTGATCACCCTCCATATTCTGATCTTGCCCCATGTGACTTCGCACTCTTCCCAGAAGTAAAGATGAAACTGAAAGGGCGGCGTTCTTCATCCGACGAGGAGCGTCTGGCAGTATGGGATAAAGTGTGTCAAAATGTAACCGAAGAAAAGTGGCAGAGTTGATTCAGTGACTGGTTTCGACGTATGGAGAAGTGTATTGAGTGTGGTGGAAATTATTTTGAAAAAGTCTAAAGGGTTCATCACTCACATTGCAAAACTTTCCTATTGCCCTTTGAACATGAGTTTTTATATAACTTTCTTTACAATATTGCATCGTTATTACATAGGGAGCGGCTTGGAACGTACGTAAATACTATTATATTATTTTAAACAACTTCCACCTGCAACTTGGTAACCTATAATACGAATACATACACAGTACAATGTAATGTTATTTTAGCCGTTCTTCTTTTGGCCCGTTATCCATTGTATTAAAATATCCAAGTACTACCAGAAGAGACTCACACGACACCACTAAACACACACAACAGCCAACCAGATCAACTGCTCAGAAATGAAAAGCGCATGCGCCAGGCCAGCTACAGCCAAGAAAATCGCCTGCCTAGCGATCTGTCTAGCTTAGCTTAGCTTAGCTAGGCATGGTATAGCTTAACATAGCGGCCTGTGTGTGTCATCGTACTTAAATGCATTGGGAGCGATATTTTTCACAACACCGCGTAGCTTAGCTTAGCTTAGCCTAGCTTTCTGCGTGTGGTGGCCTAATGTACGGTAGAAGAAATTATCCTTCTAAGCTAAGTAATGTTAACGAATTGGACCATGTAAGAACTTGAAAGAGCAATTGGCTCAAATGCAGTCGTTGTTCATAGCTCTAAACAGTGTTACTACTCAACTGCAATCTTTTTCCACGGTAATAAATCCAGTACCATCAGCTAAAAGCTTTTCCTTTCACATGAATCAATAACTGGTTTGGATTCAACATTATGAAAGGTTCATTCTTGCAGCAAAACTGGATCAAAATGACGAAAATGTGCAATTGAATAACTTGTTGCTGTAAATGGGACCCAAAGTTTTAAATTTGTTTGAAAGAAGACAGAAGATAAGAAATTTGCAGGTACAAAAATATCGTTTATGGCCGGACAACATTTAATATGCGGGTACAGAAAGAGGGGGAAAATCGGCCCACGAATTCAAAACGAATTACCAAATAGTTGTGATTTCAAACATTTGGAGGATGAGCTTATAAGAGGTAGGTTATTTGTTGGCATTAGAGATGAAAAGCTACGAGAAAGTCTTTCAGATAGACTATGGTTTGCCACTGGAGAAAACTATTCACAAAATTACTCGGTCAGAAACGATTAAAAAAAGAAAACAGAGAACTGAAGGGAAATATTAGTAGTAGTAGAGGAAGAAGGAAAAACGTTTTTGGTTTTACGTCTAACTAACTACTTTTGCGGGTTTCAGAGGTGCTGCGGGAGTTCTTTTACGTGCCAGTAAATCCACCAACACGTGGCTGGAATATGTGAACACCTTCAAACACGACCGGTCTGAGCGGGAATCGAAGCTATCAGCTGAGCTCACAAGGCCGGAGCTACTCAGCTCGGCACACGAAGGAGAGGAATAAGAAGAATACGGTGAAAGGGGTTCTAATTCTCCTCCAATTTGATGGAGGATTTCTAGAACACGACTCTTGGGAATTTACTGAATAGATTTCATCATTTCCTTAATGTAAGTGGACTGTGCAAATTTCCTATATAGCTCACTACGAAATTTCTATAAAAGTCGTCTACACAGATTCCTACATAGCCTTAGTTCCATCTATATTTCATACGGAAGCACCCCCCCCCCCCTTTCACTTTGTTCTCTGATAACATTTAAAGGATTCTCGCAATTCCTAACAGGATCTGAAATGTCTCAAATTAATCTGCTATTACAGCCAAGCCATTTGCATAGGCCAAATTGTTCATATCCCTTTAGAAAGATTCTCAACCAGACAACACGTAGATTTATGGATAAAATGAAAAATCATGTTGAGCATTAAAGCTCTGTCTCACTCTAGCGGACATTTTGAACAAAGAACTCGTTCTGTCATCAGTTCTCACCGCAAACTGAACTTCTATAGTCTACTTGATTGCTTATCAAAATTTCTCCAGGATGTCATATTTTATCAATGCTGACAGCTTATCTTCAAGTACTTGATCATATGCTTTCTCTTGGTCTGTAGAGAATAATAATATTTCTTTCATAGCATTGCTAAATTACTTTGTGCCATTACTTTTCGGCTCTTGACAGGCTGTTAGACGGGTAAAACAACCGTGACCTTCATTCCTCATATTCCTTCCTAATGATTCAGGTTCAAATAAAATGTTAACATACCACATGATGACACCAGAGAACGCGGAGGGCAAAACTGAGAAAAAAGAAGAAGGCATATTATTTTGTTTTCAGATAGATAGGGAATATTATTAGTAGAAATAAAAGAGGAAGAAAAGAACATGACAAGTTAATGAAAAAGCAAGGCGAACGGACACAGCTCAGGAATCCTTTTCTGGTGCAGAACAGGTAGATCGCTTCGTTCCAGTAATAGGTCCGTGGGTCTATGTGTCTCAAAAACTTATACACCAGAACTCCTTCAATAATTTCAAAACATTTTTTATAATTTGCTTTACGTCGCACCGACACGGATAGGTTTTATAGCGATGATGGTAGAGGAAAGGGCTGGGAGTGGAAAGGAAGCGACCGTGCAAGGTACAAAATGGGAAACCACGAAAAACCACCTTCAGGGCTAATGACAATGGGGTTCGAAAACATTACCTTCCGAATGCATGTTGACAGTTCCTTGACTCCAACCGCGTAGCCACTCGCTCGATTTTCAAACATATAATAAAAGAGTCTACCCAAATAGCTATCAAGGTCATATGGCTGAACAGTGAGCTTTGCGCACATTTATCATCTGGAGCTCGAAGCGTGTAGTAAAATTAGTGTAACTCGGCAGCGCAACCTGAGAACAAGTACCGCTAGTTGTCTTTCGTTTCGTCTACAAAAAATCTCTTAATATCTGTAAAATGAAAATGAAAATCCACAGCCTGTTTCCAGTCATTCGACCGGGTCAGGAATGGAATGAATGAAGCCCCATCATGCGGCGAGGATAGGAATTGTGCCGGCTGCCGAAGCCTGTCGCACTCCTCTGGGACAATGATTAATGACTGACAGATGAAATGAAATGATATTGGAGAGTGTTGCTGGAATGAAATATGACAGGGAAAACCGGAATACCCGGTCTCAATATCTGTAAAATATTTATGAGAATTAGGTACTGAAAAACTGTGAAACAGTTGTGAAATTAGTAGAAGGTCCCGAAATGTCTCAACATACTTATTTAGGATAAGTTCAAACCTGCCACAAACGAAAGCAAGAAAGAAATTTGAATCAGAAGGAATCGATCAAGCCCAAAATATCCGAGGCTAAGCGTAAGTGAGCCTACATACAAGGCAAGAGGCTACAAGAAATTAAGGCTGATTGTGGAGTTAAAATTCTATTTAAGAGCAAGTATAAAACCAAACCAACCCCATGGCGCACCAGTCCCGAAGGGCCATGTCCTACCAAGCGACCGCTGCTCAGCCCAAAGGCCTGCAGATTACGAGCTGTCCTGTGGTCAGCACGACGGATCCTCTCAGCAGCAGGTATAGATTAAGGATGGAAAACGGGAGGGAAATATTTAATTTAACATACCAAGTGTTCAGATGAAACATCTACAAGATGATTACTGGGCAATCAAGATGAAAAGCATGCTACATAGAATAGGAATGGCAGACTACTGGTATGAAGAGATTCAGGACGAAGAAAAGAAGCTTAGTAAGAAAGTAACGATTAGGGCGAAAGATAGTGAGAAGCAGATGACTATATCAGAATGTACGGCCAAAATATCAGTATTGAAATTTTGTGAAACTAGCAAAATGTTGTCAATAAAGAAAGACGTGCGAAAAGAGAAGTGTGGTGGTTAATGGATATCCATAAGCATAAGGGTCGAAAGAGAGAAGCATGACGAGAATCGCTGTTTGTTATGTAGTGGAATAAAGGAAGAGGCACATCTATTGACAGTATATAGGGCGACAGACTAACTTAAACTCAAATGCCTGGGTAGTGAATCCAAAGCAAGCATAGAAAGAGAGAAATATACAATCGCAAAAATTATAAAGCAAAGAGTGGATTGCACAGGGAACGACAGCATTTTATATATATATTGACAATAGAAAATAAGAGAAAATACACTACTAATTCAACTAATGAAGGGGAGGATACATGTTGGTATTATATCATAACATTGTTTAACATCTAGGACAAAATGGTTCTGTCTGTCTGTTAGGTCATCAGCCCAGAGGCTGGTTGGATCCACAAATAGCACCACCAAAGGCTATGCAGTTATAAGGAAACTGCAAAAACCAAATGCAGAGCCCAAATCAGGCATACTAGGCAAGATGAGGAGTGAGGTAGTTTGCCATTGCTTTCCTCACTGGACCAGAAGGTGCTACTGCAGCACGACTGATCCTATGAGCAACACCTTTCATAACACTCAGACACTAGTTGTGCCCCAAATGTCATTACTCAGCACCACCCATACCCCAGCAGCTTCCCTTTTGTCACAGCCATGGATGAGACTGGGACTTGTGTGAGAGAGAGAGTAAGTGCCTATAGTAGTAAAGGTTTCAAAAGGCATGTGAGTTGGCAGAAGAAGCGAATGGAAAGCAATTTTCAAGGCACTGACAACATACAACCAAGGGAATATTACCATGTGTCAGGTTCTTGAAAAGTTAGGATTGCATGCTGATTCTCAGACAGTTGATGCTATACTGGCTTCCGATAAGCTCAGAATCAGAAATGCAGACAGTGCAATCAAGATTTTAGCCAGATTAGCAAGACTTCGGTGGAAGCTACACTTTGCTCTGGCCTGTGCCAAGAGACGGATACAAAAATACTGCATCCATCAAGAAATGGCAATAGGCGGGACAAAATGGTTATAATTTGGAAAATGGGTACAAACATGTTTTAGGCTTAATTATAATGTTTATTGTAGTAATGCACCAACTGTCAGCCTCTGTGGTGTAGTGGTTAGTGTGATTAGCTGCCACCCCCGGAGGCCCGTGTTCGATTCCCGGCTCTGCCACGAAATTTGAAGAGTGGTTCGAGGGCTGGAACGGGGTCCACTCAGCCTCGGGAGGTCAACTGAGTAGAGGTGCGTTCGATTCCCACCTCAGCCATCCTGGAAGTGGTTTCCTGTGGTTTCCCACTTCTCCTCCAGGCAAATGCCGGGATGGTACCTAACTTAAGGCCATGGCCGCATTCTTCCCTCTTCCTTGTCTATCCCTTCCAATCTTCCCATGCCCCCGCAAGGCCCTTCCTCAGCATAGCAGGTGAGGCCGCCTGGGCGAGATACTGGTCATCCTCCCCAGTTGTATCCCGGACCCAGAGTCTGAAGCTCCAGGACACTGACCTTGAGGCGGTAGAGGTGGGATCCGTCGCTGAGTCCGAGGGAAAAACCTACTCTGGAGGGTAACCGGATAAAGAAGAAGAAGAAGTAGAATACACCAATTATTGTCATAAGGGAAATCAAATGCATGTATCAAAAAGCAATTTGCATCCAATAAATGAATACTGTCGCCCCCGTTTCAGGTGATGTGGAACTACGGGGTGGGAGTATTCTATTTTATTCTACAAAGTTAGAAAGTCGAGGTGGCCGAGCAACTACAAGTACGTCTACTGCTCTTGTCTAGCCTATGGAGGTAGATACTCCTGATGGCACTCAAGATGATGTAATCGAATCGATGAAGGTTGGAAACAGTGTGATATGACAACGTTCACCAAAGGAGAGCCCAGGAAGGTAAATTCTGCGGTCGGCGCTCAGGAATCCCTAGCGGGCGTCATTTTTTAAATTCACCAATAGCAAAATCCAGCTTTTATGACATAATTTGCTGGAATTTGGAGTTTAAAGTCGTTTTAATGAATTCGCTGGACAAATCTCAGACACTGGAATCAGTACCGTTACTATAAATAATAATGTTATTGGCTTTACGTCTCACTAACTACCTTTTTTTAGGTTTTCGGAGACGCCGAGGTGCCGGAATTTTGTCCCGCAGAAGTTCTTTTACGTGCCAGTAAATCTACCGACAGGAGACTGACGTACTTCAGCACCTTCAAATACCACCGGACTGAGCCAGGATCGAACCTGCCAATTTGGGGTCAGAAGGCCAGCGCCTGGATTTTCTGAGCCACTCAGTCCGGCAGTAACGTTACTAATAGAATATTAAGTTCCTTGCAACCTGTTTAAGGCATGTTATGCAACTTGCTGATTGATACTAGAGGAAAGGGTATTGGTAAGTACTCGTTCACATTTGGTATTTATCTACTGACACACATAATTTCTATTCATACCTGTAACTTGAATTTCATAAAGACAAGGTGTACGCAGCAGACAACAGACGGGAGTCTGACCATTGCACAAACACTGAACTTTCATCAGTACCTTGGGAACGGCAGGATAATACACTGACTGACAGTGACAATGCAACACCAAGGAGGAGTGGTTCGAAAGGGAAGAAAGTTGGGGAAGAAACAGAGACGGCACGGACGAATAATTGATGTTTATTTCAAACCGATATGCACGTTACACAATGCGCACGGCATCGACTCAGTAGGATGTAGGACCACCGCGAGCGGCGATGCACGCAGAAACACGTCGAGGTACAGAGTCAATAAGAGTGCGGATGGTGTCCTGAGGGATGGTTCTCCATTCTTTGTCAACCATTTGCCACAGTTGGTCGTCCGTACGAGGCTGGGGCAGAGTTTGCAAACGGCGTCCAATGAGATCCCACACGTGTTCGATTGGTGAGAGATCCGGAGAGTACGCTGGCCACGGAAGCATCTGTACACCTCGTAGAGCCTGTTGGGAGATGCGAGCAGTGTGTGGGCGGGCATTATCCTGCTGAAACAGAGCATTGGGCAGCCCCTGAAGGTACGGGAGTGCCACCGGCCGCAGCACATGCTGCACGTAGCGGTGGGCATTTAACGTGCCTTGAATACGCACTAGAGGTGACGTGGAATCATACGCAATAGCGCCCCAAACCATGATGCCGCGTTGTCTAGCGGTAGGGCGCTCCACAGTTACTGCCGGATTTGACCTTTCTCCACGCCGACGCCACACTCGTCTGCGGTGACTATCACTGACAGAACAGAAGCGTGACTCATCGGAGAACACGACGTTCCGCCATTCCCTCATCCAAGTCGCTCTAGCCCGGCACCATGCCAGGCGTGCACGTCTATGCTGTGGAGTCAATGGTAGTCTTCTGAGCGGACGCCGGGAGTACAGGCCTCCTTCAACCAATCGACGGGAAATTGTCCTGGTCGATATTGGAACAGCCAGGGTGTCTTGCACATGCTGAAGAATGGCGGTTGACGTGGCGTGCGGGGCTGCCACCGCTTGGCGGCGGATGCGCCGATCCTCGCGTGCTGACGTCACTCGGGCTGCGCCTGGACCCCTCGCACGTGCCACATGTCCCTGCGCCAACCATCTTCGCCACAGGCGCTGCACCGTGGACACATCCCTATGGGTATCGGCTGCGATTTGACGAAGCGACCAACCTGCCCTTCTCAGCCCGATCACCATACCCCTCGTAAAGTCGTCTGTCTGCTGGAAATGCCTCCGTTGGCGGCGGCCTGGCATTCTTAGCTATACACGTGTCCTGTGGCACACGACAACACGTTCTACAATGACTGTCGGCTGAGAAATCACGGTACGAAGTGGGCCATTCGCCAACGCCGTGTCCCATTTATCGTTCGCTACGTGCGCAGCATAGCGGCGCATTTCACATCATGAGCATACCTCAGTGACGTCAGTCTACCCTGCAATTGGCATAAAGTTCTGACCACTCCTTCTTGGTGTTGCATTTGCTCTGTCAGTCAGTGTATATTGCAATGCCCTCACTTTAAAAGGCTCTGGAATGTCATATCTCAGCTGCCTGTGACTGCAGCCATTAACTTAAAAGACATTTGCTCCTTGGGAGAAAGGCAATGACCAACATCAACAATGTTTTTAAGAGTAGAGACATAACACAGACAAAAAAAAAAATGTCGTAGAGTAAAAGCTATGGTATTCCCAATTGCGATGTGCGGAAGTGAGACCTGGACAGTAAGAAAGGCTGAGCGTCGAAGAATACACGCCTTTGAACTGTGGTTTTGCATACAACTCCTTAAAGGAAAACAGAATCGGATTTTAGGCGAGAACATTCAAAGTTCATTTTTTGTCTTAATTTGTTCTAAACCTTTCTCTTTAAAATGACACTTTGAACATGACTCTAGATTAATTGCAACTATTTATCTGAGATGGGGCGTTAGTTCATCACTGATTCCATAGCTGTTAAAGTTAATTCGTGACTTCAAAGCTCCTAGTTTTCAATGGGCTGTTCATATGTGGTGAAGAAAAGTTGATTTCAATAGTTGGTACCGTGCATGTGATGTTCCTCTGTTTTGTTATCCTATTGTGTTAGTACACATTGCGATAGTGTCGAATTTGTGTTGTGGCAGTATGAGTAGTTTAGTGATCTTTCTCTCTATATCTCTATGTGAGTGTGTGTGTGTGTGAGTGAGTAAGTGTCTATAGTAGTAAAGGTTTCAAAAGGCATGTGAGTTGGCAGAAGAAGCGAATGGAAAGCAATTTTCAAAGCAGTGACAACATACAACCAAGGAAATATTACCATGTGTCAGGTTCTTGAAAAGTTAGAATTGCGTGCTGATTCTCAGACAGTTGATGCTATACTGGCTTCCGATTAGCTCAGAATCAGAAATGCAGACAGTGCAATCAAGATTTTAGCCAGATTAGCAATACAAGTTAGAAAAAGTGCCAAAAAAAGCCTGGAGGATGCCTTTGGAGATGAAGAAACAAGTGAAGATTAGGCAGCAGTGATGTTTTAACTTCGAGCTCAGTTTTCCTCAAGTTTCATATTCAAGAAACATTTTCTCAGATTTACTGAATCTATTCTTCTGAAAATTTCAGAACATGTTCATGACAGTACTCTAGATGTACTGAAATAGTTATATTCCAAAATCTACCATAATGAGAGTTTTAGGGAGGAGGTGAATGTTAAAAAAGTGTATAAAATCATTCCCATAAAATAATTAGCACTCAGGAATAGCACTCATAAAAACTATTGTTTCTGTACAGATAACATACGTGTTTGCATGAAATGTCAAAAATTTGGATTTGCGCTGCGGTGGTTTATGAGAAAATGTTCCCTATATTAGGCATAATTTTTGCTATTTGCTTTACGTCTTATGGCGACGATGGGATAGGAAAGGCCTAGCAATGGGAAGGAAGCGGCCGTGGTCTTAATTAAGGTACAGCCCCAGCATTTGCCTGGTGTGAACATGGGAAACTATGGAAAACCATCTTCAGGGCTGCCGACATTGGGGTTCGAACCCACGATCTCCCGATTACTGGATACTGGTCGCACTTAAGCGACTCCAGCTATCGAGCTCGGTAAGCACAATTTAACATTGTGAAGATAGGCGATTCCATTTCCCCTTAAGAGTTTCGTGGACTGCAAAGAGATCGAGTATATCGATACTGTAGCAAATAAACTCAGACAGCTCCCTGCAAGGAAAAATTCTGAAGCGCAAAAAATAAGAAATGATGTCACATTTCCTTTTGAGAAATTCAAAGGATCATTGATACTCTATGTGATATAGATTAATTTATTTGCATCTAACAGATATCTTAATTCTTCAAGGGGTCAGAACTCCTCAAGTTTTCCCTCTGGATAGTGTTAAGAGGGGATAATTGCCTAGTTGTACTTTCCCTTAAAACAATAAAACACCAACACTGTCATAACCACAACCCCTACCACCGTGATTTTGTATTCCAGTGGTTTTCAGTGCTTTCTTCCAACTAAACGTTTAATCAAATACTCAGGAGAAACCTTTTTTCAAGGTTGTGACCGATTGTTTTCCAAAAATAGGCTCATTAAATTACGAACACACACATACTGGAATTGACGCAGTCTGTCAGAGAAATAGATACACCAAGTTGTTACCATGTATGTATTTTTTTACGTCTAATACCCACCTTCGCTGTTTTCCGAGATGCCGAGGTGGCGAAAATTTTATCCTGCAGGAGTTCTTTTACGTATCGGTAGATACACCGGCTGGCGTATTTGAGTACCTTCAAGTACTACCAGACTGGGCTGGAATCGAACCTGCGAACAGCAGTTCAGAAAGCCAGTGTCCTACTGCCTGAGCCACTCGGCCTAGCCAGCACACACGTCCTAATAACGGCGGACATAGGCCTCATTGTCGAGGATAACTTTTTCTGTTTACTCGTGTTTTCTTAAGCACGCGCTCTTCCTCACACTCCTATGAACACGATTCAGTCCACAGAGCACGAAAGTAAAACATTATGCAGCCCTTTATTATGTAACACCTGTAATGTATCGCGCAAGTGAACCTTCAGAATGTAGCTCGGTCACGGCTTCTTCTCAGACACCTGTTCAGAATTACATCCTTCACGAAATCAGTCAAACTGAATTGTATTATTCCTCCACATTCTATGCACATTCGTATTCAACAGGATGTCCCGCGAAAGATCAATCTGCCCTACCTAATGTCCTCAAAATCTATTCAGTGATCTGTGAGAGCCTATTACATTGAATAAGTTCGAAGTTCAGCGGAGATGGATACATTTTATAGGATGGGTCAAAATCTTGCGCTCTTGAGATCGACATTCTTAAAGAGATTTATATGGGAATCAGACGATTAAGTTGCATTCCTTGCTTACAGTACATGCTAAGGGGATGCTAAGTAAGAACAAAAAGTTCCTAATTTTTGGCAAGTTAAAAATCTCTTACGTAGTTGGTCTACCTGGGAGAAACTTGACTATTTTATCCCCTATTAGTACTGTAGCTAGTGATCTATCTGTATTTTCTAAATGTTCGGTTGCATTCTGTGTTGTGTTGTGTGAGAGTTTCCTTCCTGTCTGCCGATGCAATATCTTTCAGTTCTCTTTTAATTCGCATGTTGGTAGCATTATTCGTGATTTAAAAGAAGTTGAACAATAGCGAACGTCCATATTGTCGTATCGTGAAAGTCTCTATCGGGAAATGTCGGAGGGTAAATGTTTAACGTATTATATTCCTTTAAGTATTAGAACAATATTAGGTAACTAGAATAGTGGTATGTAAGATTATGCATTTAATAACCTACATGATATGAGATTACATCTTAAGTTTCATGAACAATGTACTCCGGTAAGTGAATCACCATTATTGCTACTTGCACTGATATATTGCTTGTTCTAATAACGTTTGGTGATTTTCGAAAGTAACTGTTAGAGTTTTTTTGCTAGTTGCTTTACGTCGCACCGACACAGATAGGTCTTATGGCGACGATGGGACAGGGAAGGGCTAGAAGTGGGAAGGAAGCGGCCGTGGCCCCTGTTAGAGTTTGTAGCATTGATGGACCTTACTTAGGTCCACAATATTAGGTTTTTACGACCAATTAAACTGTGATTTCTACTACAGCGTACTGTACGGTCACTTGACAAAAATTAACTCAATTTTAAAAATCGTCACTGACAGGTGGCAGCAAATGGAAATTTCAAAATTGGTATGCAGGTCACCATAACAGGACCATATTTAATAATAATAATAATAATAATAATAATAATAATAATAATAATAGTAGTAGTAGTAGTAGTAGTGGTACTCATAAGTACCAACAGATAAAAGGAACACGCTAAGGTGAAATTGCGTTTGACTTTCTTGGTGGGTTATTTACAATAACAGTGAGGAACACAAAAAGGAAATATTTATTCATGCAGACATATGATATTTATCGTTTCCTGTAATAAGCCCGGCTGGTGGTCATGATCGTTAAGGCAGCAAGTGTATAGATCTGACACCACAGGTAGACGGTTCGAGTCCCGTTGGTCGAAAAACATTTCACCAAAAAAATGTTGGCCGGCAGGGAAGGTGAGGGTAGACTGTGTGCAGAAAGCCTGGATTTAATTCCAAACCTCTCCGTAGTATTAATACAGAGCCAGGGCATATGTCGCTGTTGAGGGTGATTCGTCCATTGAATGGCGACGTAAAACCTTGAGCGGACCCCTTCACGTTATTCGGCAGGAGTAGGCTTCGTGCCAACACTGGGTTTCACTCTCTCCCTACATCATCATCATCATCATCATCATCATCATCATCATCATCATCATCATCCCATATCCAGAAGCGCAGGTCACCCATGAGTGAGCTGAACATGTCCTCGGACATTTCCGGCACTAAAAACCATAAAATAAATAAATAAATAAATAAATAAATAAATAAATAAATAAATAAATAAATAAATACATACATAAATAAATAAATATTGCAAGCAGGAAGTCATACCAACACTTCGAAGGTTTTCGGCGATACGAGAATGAGAAAGGACTAGGACTGGACCGTGGTATTTATTAAGGTACATAAAAACCATACTCAGGGCTGCCGACGGTGAGATTCTGCGGAACAAAATTCCGGCACCTCGGCGTCTCCGAAAACCGTAAAAGTAGTTAGTGGGACGTAAACTCAATAACATTATTATTATTATTATTATTATTATTATTATTATTATTATTATTATTATTATTATTTAAGTAGAATTTGTTGTTAAGCTATAAAATATGTTATGATTAAAGAACTCCCATTACCCAGAATCAATCACAAACGAGGTCAGTTATCATTTATTTGAATATGCATCATCATATACGGTACAATACCTCCCGGAGTAATTAGCTTCTACTATGGACATGTTTGTCAACCGCTAATTACGTTGTTTAGAGAGAGTCAACAGTCAGTTTACCGAGTGCTCGAAAAGCAAACATTTGCAAAGGCACTCTCAAGTACTTTGTCTCCCTCTGTGTGTGGGTGTGAGTGAGAGAAAGAGAGAGAGACTTTCATATTCATACGTAAAAGTCCGTCCATTATCTTGGGCGGTTTCTTTCCTTTACAATGAGCAGGTTTCATTGGGAGATAACAGTAACTTTTTAAAAGCCACTAAAGAATAGTGAAGTGCGCACAGAGATTTTCGAGGCCAAAATTAATAAAATTTCAGGTGCACATTTCTCTGTTGCTAGCTTCCTTGGAACTCTATCCGATAGCTTGTATTTCTTCTTTGGTGTCTATGCAGCGCTACGCAGGGCTGCAGGATCGAAATGAAAGGCCATTTTCCGCACATAACTGTCGTTGGTTCTGACGTCAGGGTGATACCTGCGGAGTCTAGCTTCCCTCACGTTTTAATAATAATAATAATAATAATAATAATAATAATAATAATAATAATAGCCTAATCATTGGCGTAAAAAGAAAGAACATCAACAGTCAAGGAAGTTGTGTAATCGTAACCCATAGGAGGTTGAAACGATCCTAAATAAATAATAATATCAAAAGCTAAGAAGACCACTAGAAAACAGTGGACAGAAGAATGCAGAAAACACAGCGAATTCATAAATAGATTTTGGGGGGAGGAGGAGGAGGCGAAGCAAAATAATAATAAGAAGAAGACGACGAAGAAGAAAAGAACCCCCATCAGATCAAGCTAATAAGTTAAAACGCTCTCTTCAATAGGCCATAACGAAAATAATAATAATAATAATAATAATAATAATAATAATAATAATAATGCCCTTTCACTAGTTACCTATCCGGCTCCATGGCTAAATGGTTAGCGTACTGGCCTTTGGTACAGAGGGTCCCGGGTACGATTCCCGGCCGGGTCGGAGATGTAACCTTAAATGGTTAATTCCCATGGCTCGGGGACTGGGTGTTCGTGCTGTCCCTAACATCCCTACAACTCACACATCACACATAACAATAAAACCACAATAACACACAATTACCTACGCATGGCAGATGCCGCCCACCCTCATCGGAGGGTTTGCCGTACAAAGGCTGGACCCGACTAGAAATAGCCACACGAAATTATTACTAGTTACCTGTTTTACAGGATGTCAGAGTGTCCGAATTTCGCTCTCAAAAGGGATTCACCAACGAGAGCAAATAAATCTACTGGGACTGGTTTGCTGAATTTCAGTACTCTTTAATGCCAAACGATTGCTCCGAGATTCGGTATCGAAACCTGGAGTGTACAAGTTGAAATATTAACCAACTACAGCATGCAACGCAGCTGGTCGAAGATATTTAAAACATTCAGAAACTTCGTATACAAGTACTTCTTTAAGAACTGACGTTCAACATTTTGAGTAAGTGTATGTCGTGTTCTTCTCCCAAATATCTTAGACAATTTAGAGATAATTAAAGAAATGTTATATAAGTTAAGGATACTCATTTGATTTCGATTCCTTGGCTGAGTGACCAGTGTTCTGGCAGTCGGTTCAGAGGGTCCCTGGTTCGATTCCTGGCTGGGTCGAAGATTTTAACTGCATATGGTTAATTCCTATGGCTCGGGAAATGGATCTTTGTGCTATTCCCTTCATCTACCTAAAACACACCACACTATCAGCTACCACAGAAGCATGCAATAGTGAATTAATTCCTCGATATATAATTGGCGTCAGGAAGGGTATTCGGCCGTAAAACTAAGCGAAATCCACATAAAATATAGACTCCAATAAAGTGGTAACAAGACCAGGAAGACGAAGAAGACAGGGATTCCATTGAGACTGTAACCTCCTTCCACAATCGTGCTTTCCTTAGAGACATCACGTGATGATCACCTAGTTCATATGCAGTCCTCGAGTACTTTTAACTAGTTCGCTTACTATACTATTATAGGCAGAAATCTAACGTTCACCTCAGACGTCCATACGGGTTAGTTTTCTTTTTACAAGACAGTAGGTTCAATCCTAGCCGAGGTCAGGGGAAATTGAAGGTGTTTAAATGCTATAACCCTGTGTTGTAGGCTTTCAACTCAAGGAACACTTGTAGGCCAATATTCAAACACCCCAACGTCTGTTAAGAATATTACCCGGTTAGAATAATCGTTAAACAAATCAACTTATTGCATTCGTATTCACGAAATTAAAGCAAGTAAACCATTATAGGCCCTATTTCAGATTTGCATTCCGGGATGAAAATCAAGATTTTCTTGGCATTTCAAAGGAGCTATAACAAAAGGAACAACAAAATGCAAATATTTATTTATTTATGTATGTATTTATTTATTTATTTATTTATTTATTTATTTATTTATTTATTTATTTATTTATTTATTTATTTATTTATTTATTTATTTATTTATTTATTTATCGTACGGCAAGCTACTTATTAGTTAGTTATTAAGGGATTGCTAGTTAGCTGTCGAGTGAATTTCTAACCAAAAAAATACCATGCTCTGCTATGAAGAACATAACGGACAGGAAGTACATAGATATGCGATCCATACAAAAAGTTATATATTACAAAATGTGTAAAAATTTACTTACTAGTTCGCAAAAAAGGGGTTACAATCCAATATGGCGCGGCTCACACAACACTGCCAACTTACGAACTAAGGTCAGATTAGTGACAAGAACATGACATATACGTCCGACTGGATTGGTTAGTTCCTGTCAGTGACAAGATCATTGGGCTGGGAGCAAGCAAAGGGGATCCCCTGTGACAGTACTGGCTAATGACGAGACTGCATCCGGCACAAAATCCGCGGTTTCATAATTTTGAAGTGATGTGGTAACAGTGGGCCACACATGATGCGAGCTCTAAAACGAAGACAATAGGAACTGCCCTGCAGCCAACAGGTACACAGGAAAAGGATATATAATAAGAATACTTCCAGGAGAGGGTTAACCGAGTGGATTTGAACCCCACTATCGGCAGCCCTGAAGATCGTTTTCTGTGGTTTCCCATTTCCACAGCAGTCAAACGCTGGGGCTATACCTTAATTAAGGCCACGGCGGCATCCTTCCCACTCCTAGCCCTTCCCTATCCCAACAAATGTTGGTCAGACATAAGTTTCTTTTAGTTCGGTATTAGAATAATAATTAAAATGAAAACTGTTTTGGTTTATTTTCCGATGTAATTGTTCGTTCACAGTAATTATCATTTCCATAACTATTATAATTATGATACAGTATATAAATAACTTTAAATAATCGAAATCGACTTTCTACCTATTAGGTCGTGTTACGTACATTTAGTACGTGTTGAAGTGATGTTAAGTACACAACAAAAATGGCCATCCGGACACCAGTGGGATCCGAACCCACAACCACCCGATTTCACGTCGGTTGCTCTACCAATTGAGCTATGGTGGCCTAGGTCATATTTGTTCTGCTGGAAAGGATCTAAGCTACAGGTCTGGCACTACTGCCATCACACTTTAGAGTGCGTTCAAGTCGCCCTTTGAGGGCCAAGTCAATGAATGCGGTCGTGGAAATTCAATATTCATGAACTTTGAATAAAACTGAAAAACTGTCAAAGAATGGATTGGGCACCATTTTTACCACATACCCTCTGTATGAACAGCCCCATTCTTTCCCTTCTGTAGTGTAACTTAGATAGGAAAACAAAGTTTATTTTTCCGAATATAGAATGTTGTTTTTACACCAGATATAAGTAAACTCGTGTCCTCATCCCGAGGTGGTACAACTCTTTTCAGGCACACGCCCAATGAAGGTGAGCTGCATGTAACACTTCATCCACATACCAGCCCTCCTGCCGTTCTGAAATTTCCGAGAATCGAACCCGGGCCCCCGAGGATGGCAGCTAATAACACTAACCGTTAAGTGAACGTTGTTTAAACATTATATAGCTAGTATGGAATAAATATAACTGATATTCGCTTTAAAAAATAAAATTCGTAAACAGAGTTTAACTGTTTAAATGCCATTTACTGAAAATTTTAAAAAAATGTGACTTAGCCCTTTCTTTCCCTGCACCCTTCATCTGCTTTCCTATCGTTTCACATCGTTGTTGCAATAATTTTCACCACATCGTTTTTGAATGATTTTTCAACGTCGTAAAAATGCGAACGTGGTAGTCAAGTGTAACCACGAAATGTTCTACGGTAAGAATTCCTGAGATATTTAGCGGCAGTTTAATTAGCAATGGATTTACAAAACCAATAATAATGCTTAAGTACTATGGCAGAGTTCTACATCTATCGATTCGAGTTGTATTCCCACGAAGGAGGTTTCTGAGGTGAAACATGAGGGAAGTGTACCAAAAAAAAAAAAAAAAAAAAAGGTACTGAAATGGAATCTCTGATATGAGAAGCGAGAGCTTTTCATAATCCAGCAGACGTGAAGTAGGTCTGACTGAATGCTATCTGACTGCTGGTTCTCGTGTTATTGGAACGTGTATTAGGCACATAGTGAAGACGGACATGAAAAGTTGTGAGAAGAGATTCAAACGTTGTTAAGATTCGAAATCGATATCTGAGAGTGACCGAGTGTATATTCTTTATTAAACTTTATGAAAGGAACAAAAGTTTCACAGTGTAATGGGGAAGTCTGCACTAATTTCGATGCTGTACGAGTCTTAAGCCCAGATTCCTCTCTGTTAAGATCTAAGTTTACCGTGAGCTATTTCTCCCGGGAAGGGCAGGAACAAGTTGTGGAATCGGTTAGAGTAATATATACATTTCGGAGGGTCAGATAAACTGATATACCATATAATCAACATTTTGGATCGGTGTGGAAACAACGGGAAAAATAATCATTCTTCATTTCCCTAATATGCCTCTTCAGTGATACTTAATGATGGAACAGTTGACAATCCGACCAATATTCAGCCTGAGGGCTCAACCAATCAAACAACTGACCATCCGACCATATAAACCGATAAGACCCTCCCTGACACAAAACATGAAGAGCTGAACATTTCTGAATACAATTTTTACAATTTGCTTTACGTCGCACCGACACAGATAGGTCTTATGGCGACGATGGAACAGGAAAAAGCTAGGAACGGGAAGGAAGCGGCCGTAGCCTTAAGTAAGGTACAGTTTGGTATGAAAATGAGAAACCACGGAAAACTATCTTCAGGACTGCCGACAGTGGGATTCGAACCCACTATCTCCCGGATGCAAGCTTACAGCTGCGCGTCCCTAACCGCACGGCCAACTCGCCCAGTAATTTCTAAATACAAGTACGACTTGAAGGAAGAAGTATGTTATCTGTAGTAACATAACTAGAACTCCAGAATTTATTTATAGAGAATCCGGAACTCTAGTTGTACCTATGTTGACTATTTAGCAAATAACTGTAACATTAAATAAGTAATGATTATACAAGTGTATAAATCTGGAACAAATTTAATAAACAGGTATTCATAACCTATACAGAGAACAAAACTTGCAACACGGAAATGTACTATTTTATTGTTGGATTTAAACTCTTTGGGTCGCAGTCTCCAAATATGTGTGGCTACATCAGAATAACCCAGACACATAAATATATTGTTGAAGACAACTGAAGCATGATATTGGAGCAAGGAAATTATCAAGGAGTGCACTACTCTGATGAATTTATACTTTTTTAAATAATAAGTATAATAATGTTCTTTGCTTTACGTCTCACTAACACCTTTTACGGTTTTCGGAGACGCCGAGATGCCGCAGTAGTTCTTTTACGGGCCAGTAAATCTACCGACACGGGGCTGACGTATTTGAGCACCTTCAAATACCACTGGACTGAACCAGGATCGAACCTGCCAAGTTGGGGTCAGAAGACCAGTGCCTCAACCGTCTGAGCCACTCAGCCGGGCTATTTTTTAAAAGTGCACGTAGATGCGATAATACGAAAGTGATAATAACGAAAACGATAATACCGTGGTGACAGACGGCTGTTGCTTGGTTAAGTTCCTGATATTCTTATACTGTATTAGTCACTGGAGCCGTGAGCTAAATGGATATTTTTTGTCTAGTTAAATAGACGGGGTTTATCTATACTTTGCCAAAAAAGGTGCACTTATGCTTTTAAAACGATCCTGAATGGAAATATTCGCTACAAATTGCCTTAAATAAATGCTGCTTGTCACTTTGCTAATAGAACTAAACACATTTATTGGGGAAGTGTGTGCTTTGAATAAAGTATACTGATGAGGAAGACAGGAAATATTGAAAAATCAGAGCAAGGAACAAGATTTAAGAAATTTGACGCGGTTTTTTCTCTACAGCAGTCTGCCCATTTTTCGTCAGGAAGTGTACATGCATACATACATACATACATACATACATACATACATACATACATACATACATACATACATACATACATACATACATACATACATACATACATACATGTCAACACCCAGCAGAGGAACAATGAAACTCTACACTCTACGGAATTAAATAATCATGTAAAGAACGGTGGACTTCTTAGGGTTAATAATACTGTATATAATTCCGTAACATCACGGTTAGTCCGCCTCTGTGGTGTAGTGGTTAGTGTGATTAGCTGCCACCCCCAGAGGTCCGGGTTCGATTTCCGGCTCTGCCACGAAATTTGAAAAGTAGTACGAGGGCTGGAACGGGGTCCACTCAGCCTCGAGAGGTCAACTGAGTAGAGGTGGGTTCGATTCCCACCTCAGCCATCCTCGAAGTGGTTTTCCGTGGTTTCCCACTTCTCCAGGCAAATGCCGGATGGTACCTAACTTAAGGTCATCCTCCCCAGTTTTAGCCCCCGACACAGAGTCTGAAGTTCCAGGACACTGCCCTTGAGGCGGTAGAGGTGGGATCCCTCGCTGAGTCCGAGGGAAAAGCCAAACCTGGACGGTAAGCAGATTGAGAAAGAAAGAAAGAAAGAAAGAAAGAAAGAACATCACGGTTAGAACAGCGAAGTAGGAGGTGATGTAACTATCGATATCTACTACTATATTTACTTTGTAAATGCCTGAGTTATTTCTTTGTAAGGAACTATTGTCAGCCAAGCGTGCCGATTTTTTCTTCTTTTTTGTTAGTTGTTTCACGTTGCACCGACACAGATAGGTCTTATGGCGACGATGGGATAAGAAAAACCTAGGAGTTGGAAGGAAGCGGCCGTGGCCTTAATTAAGGTACAGCCCCAGCATTTGCCTGCTGTGAAAATTGGAAAACACGGAAAGCCATCTTCAGGGCTGTCGACAGTGGGATTCGAACCGACTATCTCTCAAATGCAAGCTCACAGCCGCGCGTGCTGATATTAGGTATGAAGTATTGTATAGGTAATGGGTATAGTTTAGTAAATATAGAGGAAATACGTACATGTCTGACATTTTTATTGTGTTGAGAGAAATCTGCTTCAAACATAACTTCTAATAACCGTGTGCTGATTTTAAGCCATCGTGCCAATACATAATTCCACATGATTGTAAGCAATCCCATCACATTATTGAGCGTCGATTCCTACTCAGAATCCAAGTAGCTCCCTAGCATATTACAGGGGATTATAACACCAAATTGTTAACAGTATTGTGTTTTCAAATACTTGTCTCAAATGGTGTAGTAATTACGATACTTATTTCACTATTTTCGTAGATTTGTTATGCAGAATCAAGGATATTTACTTGAGAAGAATCACAAGAAGCATCTTTACAGAGTCGATATGGTAGGCTAGAGTGGCTTATTTTACGAATGGCGGGGGTAGAATTCGAAGCTACCTAATTCCCAGGTATACTATAGTTCCCAGTTCGGTCTGTTAGGAGATTATAGCTCTTAGGATGAACGGAAGTGGAGTGGATTAAAGTCAGCAGCAATCTCTTAAGTTTCTTCCATTGATTCAATTTGCAGACTCCTAACTTGATAAGTAAAATCATTACGTCCGCTTTCCTCAAAGCACTCAGGTAAGCAGGCTCCCAAGGGAAATGCACTTGTTTGTATTTGGACTGTTATTATACTCTTAGTGCATTAAAGAAGCTTGAGAGTGTGAGAAGGGGTGGGGCGGGGGGTTGGGAGGAGATACTGTATACGTAGTGCACAAGGCTACTGAAAAGATGAACCAAGCCCTTAAATATCAAGAAGCAACAATAAACAACGACCTCCTTAAGAATCAATTGGGCAGGAGGTAAATTATTATAATGCCAGTGATAGGTGCGAAAGTTTACACGTCAGTTAATTTTATCCGTTCTCTCACAGATGATACAGTAGACAATAACTTGAGATGTTAACGGAACACTTCTTTTCTATTGTGTGGTTAACGTGTTACTAGCTGATACAGGTTTTCGGCGACGATAAGATAGGGAACTGGAAAGGTGACGACCGGTATCTATTTGTCTGGACGAAAATGGGGAACTACAGAAAAACATGGCTGCCGACAGTAGGATTCGAACCGACGATCCCTGAATGGAAGCTTACAGCTTTTACTTTTCAGCCGACTCGCTTGGTTGCGGGAACATTGCCAGGAACCATCTCCCCAGCGGCATTAATGATAACAAGGTTATGATAATAATAATGGCGTATGGCTTTTAGTCCCGGGAGTGTCCGAGGACATGTTCGGCTCGCCAGGTGCAGGTCTTTCGATTTGACTCCCTTAGGCGACCTGCGCGTCATGATGAGGATGAAATGATGATGAAGACGACATATACCCCCAGCCCCCGTGCCAGAGAAATTAACCAATGATGGTTAAAATTCCCGACCATGCCGGGAATCGAACCCGAGACCTCTGTGACCAAAGGCCAGCACGCTAACCATTTAGCCATGGAGCTGGGCAAGGTTATGTTAATCATGGCAAATAACAAAGCTTCACTCTGAAGCAAAGAAGAGACTATGATTTCGCCAGGGAACACTTTTAGTCAGATTTAGACGATTTTATCATAAAGAGAACAAGTACGGTATAGAGAAAACAAAATACGAAGGGAGTTCAATATTACATTGCAAAACATTGTTTTTCTAAAAGCAGATTGGTTTTATGGAGGATTCAAATACATCACGTAATTCCCCAATTCTTTTGCTACAATACCCTATTTTTCAACATAATCTCCGTCCAATGCTACGGCCTTACGCCACCGTAAGTGAGGGCTTGTATGCCTGCATGGTGCCACTCGACTGGTCGATGTCGGAGCCAACGTCGTGTTGCATCGATAACTTCCCTATCATCCACGTAGTGCCTCCCGCGGAGTGCATCCTTCATTGGGTCAAACAGATGGAGGACAGAAGGCGCGAGATCCGGGCTGTAGGGTGGATGAGGGACAATAGTCCACTGAAGTTTTGTGAGCTCCTGTCGGGTGCGCAGACTTGTGTGAGGTCTTGCGTTGTCGTGGAGGAGAAGGAGAAGTTAGTTTGCATTTTTGTTGCTACGAACACGCTGAAGTCGTTTCTTCAGTTTCCTTAGAGTAGCACAATACATTTCAGAGTTGATCGTTTCACAACGAGGGGGGACATCGAACAAAATAACCCCTTCAGATTCCCTTCAGAGTGATGATGAAACCCGCCTCGTCTAACGACTCAGCGTGCTTGTGTCCACTGCCAGATCTCCGTAGACATTCTGCAAACTCCTGTAAATATCTGTAATGCCCTGGTTTTCCGCCAAAAGGAACACAGTAACTGCTCTCTGTTTGGAACGCACCTCCATTACAGAGACCACTTTGAAGGCTAGTTACAGTGCTGCCACCTATCGGAAATTAATGAAACTCTACGAGGCAAAGCAGGAATATTAAAAAATGTCCCAAAAAAATTCTAAATTTTTTAAACCTAAACTGGCCGAGAAATAAATCGTGTTGCATTAGTTATTGAACGCCCCTCGTAAAAGTTTAAAGTGCGAGGTGGGTTCAAATATACACCATCATTCACGGGCAGGAATTGACAGCTGGAGTGCGTCGTTCGGCTGTGTGCTCAGTCAGAAAACATGACGATGATCTCAAAACCGTCAAAACAGGAAGCAGGTGTTGTGATTCAATTTCTGGAGGGAGTCGCCCGAGCGAAATTCGTCGCCGTACGAATGTCGTATATAGGGGTTCACAATTTGCGAAAATCGACAAGAAGAATTAGTGAAGAAACGTTGGGAGCTTCTATACAGCCCAACATAGAGCCCTGTCATGTAACCTCCTGAGTTCCGTTTGTTCGGATCTCTAAATATTTTTCTGACAGCAAACATTTTTACAACGATGATGTTGGAATGGTTTAAGTAGCACCCAAGATCCTTTTCTCTGAACAGAAACTAACACTACTTTGCGAAGCAATGGAATGTATGTCTGATTGCACAAAGTACTTTTTTCTTCCCAGGCAGTACTGCAATTATTTTATTCGTTAAACATTACTATTTATTTTTATTTTATTTTTGTTTTATTTTTATTTTATTTTTGAAATAATTCCTCTCATGCACAGACTGCCTTGCGACAAAGTATACTTTTACATTTATTTATAGAAGAGAAATAGATATACTGTACTTGATAAATGTTGAAGGTAACCTAATTGTAACAGCGATTTCTTAGAATTATCAGTGAGCCCCTTAAGGCTATGATGGCAATCTCCCGCAACGTTGTAAAAGGCAGAGACATCTGTTTCCAGAAATTAGCGGCAAAAGCGGGAGTCGTTCCCATTGCTCCAATCATCAGACCTACTATGTCGATTTCCTCTATCTGGTATTTCTCCCTGTAGTAAGGAATTGTTGCTAAGTAAATATTCCTTTTCTCTACGTTAACATCTGAGGGCTACGAGTTATGGCTTTAAAGCGAATTGTGGGGTCGATGATGTAACCTCTCTTCTTATTCTTGAAAGCAATGATGTCAATCCTTCTGTGGCTTCCGTTGTCCGCTAAGCCATGGACCTCTTCAAATACCTGGAAAAATATTTAGAGATCCAAACAAACGTAACTCAGGAGGTTACAGGACAGGGCTCTATGTTGGGTTGTATAGAAGCTCCCAACGTTTCTTCACTAATTCTTCTTGCCGATTTTCGCAAAATGTGAACCCTATATACGACATTCGTACGGCGACGAATTTCACAGGAATGGTTCATTAATAAAGGGGCTGATTTCAGCTGATCACATCTAAATTAGATCGATACGATATGCAGAACAATCAAAAACTGATGCATGAAAAATGTTGGAAGTTCTGTATCGGGCATCATCCTCCTCCTTGGGCAAGGTGGTACAGCTACAAAAAGAAGTGATGCACTCGCTTAAAACGACACGTTCTTGATGAAATACAACTGTCAGTACACAATGCAACTGCTCGAATATCACAAAACAACATAAAATAATACAATGACGTAGATGAGAAACTGAAGGTTAAATAAATATTTGGAGTGAGGGATACGCACGGTAAGTGAGGCTTGGTTTGAAGCACTCGGAGGCGTGTCCCTGTTTGAGCAGGGGAAAGGTCGCTGATTATCAACCAGGAGATTCGGAGTTCGAACACTGGTAACAGCTATTATTATGCCTGGACTCAGTTACTCTATTGTGTAACAGCACCATACTAACAGTCTTCGCATTTCCACTCCGAATGCTTGCAATAAGCGCGCAGTTTATTATCGCCGGCCCATTGAAGGACTGTCATAGAGGTGTAAATATACTACGTGCCATGCAATATTAAGCATGTTCATGTGAGTGCCAGTTAGCTCCGAGGAAGCGTACCCTCTTGTCCAGGTAAGAACCGGCATTCGAGTGTTACTCTAAGCATTACTTTTTTTTTTCTTATAGAGTGTTGCGTTAGCCGAATACGTGCGTATTTCTATTCATTGCGACATCTGGCATTGTGCTTTCATTATGTTAGTCCAGAAAAGGACTGTTTTAGGCATGACTTAATACTCGTCCAATATACACTGGCTAGTAGGCCAACAATTTGACGGAGCCGACGTGGCATTGACTCAACAAGCTTCCTAAACGATTGCCCGCCGAGAGCGATCTCCTTCCACGCGTTCAACATAACGGCCCACAAACCATCATGCGAACATGCGGGAGGGTGAGCTCAGAAAACCAGCCTCGAATACGACTCCTCATATGGATTAAGGAGTTGTCTTGCACGGATTATATTACCTCATCTGAATAGCATTCTCTCAATATCGGAGCCATGGTATGCTGCACAATGCCCAAATATTGGTACTACGTGAAACGGTCATCCATCGAATGAAACATTCCATCCCATCAGATGAACTCCATCCACAACACGACACAGATATGCAGCCACTGGAAGAACACTCGGCTATACAGGATGAACAAAAAATGCCGCACCTGGACATTGGCATGCTGCGATTCCTCATCCCATTGCAAGACAAAAGTTTCTATAGTGAAATCGGATCTGGTGCTGTTGGAAAACAAGTCGACAACGAAAAGCTGGCAACACTGTCACATCCTACAGAGCATCGGAATGTAATAGAGAAACGCGCATCATCCCGCTCTACCGTACCCGCCGTCGCAGCTCACTGAGTAGACTGCTGGGTTATCAAACCCACATGCACCAGGGAGCTACGGCTCGAATCTATGTCAGGTTTTTTCTTTTGTGTGTGTGACGTCAGGTCCCCAGTTCCCGTCATTTGAAAGCATGACATCCTGTTGTCACATGACAATAGTCGAACACATGACAGTGTAATCCATTCAAATGAATGCATGAGTCGACTAACCACGCAGTGCACAACCACAACTGGTCCTGTCAAGTGCATGTAGGGCGGCTTCCTGATGGAGTACACAAACGGCGAATACGTCGATATGCTTTTAGTGCTGGGTACATCCGATAACCAAGCTTATGCTGCTGCTCGTGAGTATGCAGCACGGTACCCTCAAAGGCGCCATCCTGATAAGAATGTCTTTCGTCGCCTTGAGCAACGCCTACGGGAAACCGGTAATCTTCGTCCACAAGTAGTGGACAGAGGTCGTCCAAGGACGAGACCTACTCCACAAACAGAGGACGACATTCTTGAAGCCGTTCATCAATCACCTGTGATATTGCAAGGCAGTTCCAGGTATCTCAAACACTGGTTGTTGACGTGTTGCACGACGAAAAACTGCATCCATATCATTACACGTTAACACCAGCGGCCAGAAGACCACATTCAACGAGTACAGTTCTGTGAATGACTTTTGCAACAAGTTGAAGATAACGAACATTTTATAAAGAATGTGATATGGAGTGACGAATGTAGCTTCACTCGGGAAGGTATTTTCAACCATCGCAACAGCCATTATTGGTCTGACCGCAACCCACATGTCACCCGTGAACGTGGCTTTCAGGCACGCTTTGGCATAAACCTGTGGGCTAGAATCGTTGTTTTTAGGCCCTTACCTAATGCCGGAAAAGTTGAATGCGCCCCGCTATAGTACGTTTCTGGGCAATACTTTGCCTGACGCTTTAGAAAACGTTCCACTTGGTGTTCGGCGACAGCTATGGTTTCAGCATGATGGTGTACCGCCACACATTGGAATGACTGTGCGTAATTGGTTAAATGAAGCGTTTTCAGGGAAATGGATTGGTCGTGGAGGTCCAATGTTCTGGCTTCCACGTTACCCGGACATTAATCCACTAGATTATTATTTGTGGGGACACTTAAAGGAACATGCTTATGTACAAAATGCATGCTGCATCGGCAATGGTGGATGCAGGTGTGTTGCGTAGGGCCCGGCAAAATATGCTCCAGCGAGTGGCGAAGTGTTTGCAAATCCAAGGTGGTCGCTTTGAACATCTGCTGTGAATTGAACGTTGCTCGTTAAGTGTACGTACCGGTTCTGTGAAGATAAGACTGGACGTCTCACGTAAACTATGGAATTATTGTGCGTAGCATAATGGGCAATCCAGTGTAGCCCATCTACTGTACTCTATTGTGTTTCCTTGTACCGCATTGGATAGAGACGATGTTGCTGTATCCAGTATGATGTTTTATGTATTGGCTTTATTTGTGCCATGGACGAAACAAAGTGGTCGTTTACGTCTGTAAGAAGTTCATGTTTTGTTTGAATGTTTAAATAAAGGTAACTGTAACGGTAAGACAGAGCATAGTGTATTGCATAGTGGAGATGTACATTGGATACAATTTGATATATTAACTGAAAAAAATGGCGCGAACGCGACTCGAACATCGGCGCGTCCGCACAACCACCATACATGGCATTAGCTCGTCTCACTCAGCTAATGAGACAGCTCTGGCAGAACGCCGAGTTCATGCGACCTGTGCTTGGTCACGTTGCACGCCGTTAGAGCGTTGACAGAGCCTCGTTTTTTAACTCGCATTTCTATTAAAACTATTGGTGGGACTAGGTTTTGCAAGATAAACTTTTATCGTAAATTCGACGAGGAACCGCATGCCGACTCCACGTGCGGCATATTTTGTTCACTCTGTATATCTTTTGTCATATAGGGCTCTCCATGGCCTGTAAACATGAGCCGGCCCGACCTTTGGCGAACTCGTCAAATTTAACTCCATCACGGACAGAGGCTGTCTGGCGGCAGCTTTTCTGCAGTGGAGTTCGGATTCTCGTAATCGTTTATGGGCCATGTATGGAATCAAGAAAACTGGTAATCTGCATAAGGTCCACCGAAGTTAAAAACGGGTTCTCCTGTGAAGTTTCAAATAACGTGTTGTCTCATTCCCTAGCAGAAATCCACTTTAAACTAGTGCCCAGTAGAGGTCCAATGTCCCCTGACATCCGCCACGGAACAGCCATAGGCGAAACGCCACACCGAATCGCTGCCTCACGATTGCTAAAATTGCTACGTTGGACGAGAGCTTGCACTTGCTCTCTTGACGCGTGTGAATAATGTGCCATATTAGAATGGAGTGAATCATTTCGTATGGAAGTTAACTTGGCCAGACTTGGCGTGTTCGTTGCCTGACATCATCACAGTGTATTCATTCGGGAACAAAATATAACATTTTTTAAAAAATTAAAAAAAATCGTTCTCTCTGGGATTCGAACCTTAGCAGTTATGGTAGGCACGAATTTTTAGCCTATAGACGCTCTACTGTGATACGTGAGAGTGTGCCATGTGCTTTTGATTTCATACTGTAATATACAAATGCATGTCAAGAGGGAGAGAGAGAGACGGAAGAGTGGAGAGGGCAGAGTGAGAAATTACGGGCCGTTTTGCAAAATGCATCCAGATTACTGTACAAAGCCGAACATATTGAACTGTGGACTTGCTACAAGAGGTGGCACTGCACTACCAAGGCTGTTGAAGTTTGGAACAACAAAACCAAATACCAACTCGGTGAACCAACCCCGAGAATCATAAAAGTATTATTTTGTATGAAGAGATAATCATAAATCGAAGCCTATATGTACATGATAGCCGAACTAAACCTTACTGGGAAAATGTGGCAGAAGAAATGCTTAAGAATTGATGGAAATTCAGAAATAAAAACTGTGAAAAATACGAGGAAACTGGAGACATCTGATCTTGTTTGGAGAAGAGAGCTTACCTGTAAAAGATAGATTAGGTTACCTTCTGATGTAAATAAAAGCTGTTGACAAAGATACAAACAAGTTAAAGATTGTAAATATGAAATAATGTCAAAGCTAAAACAAACTTCAATATGGAAGTATTGTACAGAATATTGATGAAGTTAAAACCAAGCTTATTTTAAAAGCACATAGATCATTTTAAATGTGTTTGTCAATCATTTAGCCAATCCGCAACCTGGGAAAATTGTGAAAGGCATCAGTTTTCGATTTTGAAATATGGTAAGAATAATGCAGTGTGCGGCACATATATTAAACAGCATTTTCAAGGTAGCGAGTTATGACCCACCCGGTATTTTGTTTGACAGGTGGGCAGGATTAAAGATTCATCGTGGTACACGCTGGAATGGCTGTGTGCTTTTTTCGCTGCGCATTTTTCACTGCGCACTTTTCTCACTATACCTCGGCGAGAAGCAAGAGACAATAAGGGGACATAAAACAAATTATTATTATTATTATTATTATTATTATTATTATTATTATTATTATTATTATTATTATTATTATTAACTAGCAAATGTACCCGTGCTTCGCTACGGATTTCTACGTAAATTGCTGTACACGCAGTGAGTAAAATTATATTAAATTGCATGTCTCTTAGCGTTATCCGAGAAAACTCAATGGGAGGACCCCATACGCTGTTTGCGAAGTAAGGTGCGTTTTGGGAAGTTTTGATGAAAATGGCAGCACACGATTCCTACCGCAATTCACAATCGTGTTCGGGAGTTTCTATTATAAAGGCAGGATCATTTGCCTACTGCAATGGAGATGTGGAGTTTTCATTATAAGGACAGGCACCTTTTCCTAATGCCAGTCAGAAACGAGTTGGTTTCTTTATTATAATCGAGAAATGCAACTCTGTATAAAGCTATAAACGAAGTGGGTGTATTGCAAAAATGAAATTCCCCTCACTAAATTGTGATGATATGAGTTACAGACTTAAGAAAGCGGTAACAGAGAAAAAAATTAGGTGCAGGGATTGCCAGGTAAACAGACAAGAAGATGACGGAAATTGAAGTAGAAGAGAAATACAGTAAAAGATTGTAGCAAATCACAGAAAATAACTTACGATGTGAAATAATGGGCCACACTCCGAGTACTGTTGAAATATTAACAACCACTAAGACGATTGTAACCTCCAACGGTATTCCGAAAATATCCCGCAGATGGCAGCTTGACGTCTATCTCGCTTTCTACCCAATGAACAAACACGAGTTTACAGGAATAATGACGAAAATGGATTCAGTGATTTTTAGATTATGTGCATATCTAAACCTGCTCCTGGATGAGTATACTCAAAATATGAAGTTTGGTCGAGATCTATCCAGCCGTTTCGCCGTGATGGTGGAACAGACGGACAGACGAACAGACACGAAAGCTAGAAACCACTCATACGGTCTTCAGTTGACCTAAAAGGGATAAATATCTGAAAAATTGATGAAATATAAGAAATCACAGAGAGCGGACTCCCTACAACTTTATTTATATACATGATGATAGTAATAATAATAATAATAATAATAATAATAATAATAATAATAATAATACAGACGTGGCTCAATATAATCCATAAATCTTCCTTTGAAATCGTAAACATTTCAGTTTACAGAAATTGAGCATTTGAGGTTACAATACACTCATTGCTACCTAGGGAGCACCGTACTGAATAAGGCTACTCTTCTTCCTTTCTTCCTTTCTTGTTTTCCGATCTCGGGGGGGAAAAAACATCTTTGAGAACCAAGTTAGAGATTATACAGGCTAGTAAACAAACCGACAGCACACCAACGAACAATGGAAGTTGTCGGGGAAAGGAAGATGTGTGCCACATAAAACGAGCGCTCCACTAGGACAGATATCCGTAGTACACCGTGCGATATTAAGGAAGTAAATCATTAACACACGTCCGCTACCTCACCTCCGGTATTGCAGTCTCTGTGCTAGTTTCGGTCCGAACAAATTGACCGTTCTTACGGAACACACAACTCGTTCAAAATATGAAGTGAGCTGGTCGACAGAGTAATAAAATTTATTGCCATTAAGTATGTTACCCGCAGTAGACGATGACTACGGGCACGATTTTTTCGCATTAATTTTTGTCCGATTTCGCGAAAAAGTAACAACTTTTCGCGTTATTTCGCTAAATAGGGCTGAACCCATCGTTTTAATTTCTCTTTAATCAATTCCCAATATTATTCATAAAAAGTTTAATTCGTGAGATTTGTGATTTATTCATGTGAAAGATAGACAAATAAAGAGAAACAATATTGATAATAATCCATTATTCCTTATATAATCTTGATAATAAATTACCCTTTAACCCTACATGGCCGTACTCTTAAGGGATTTTACTGAATATTAATACGAAGAGATATTTCTGTCGAAATGAGGAATCCTTATTCTCTCTTCTGTTTCCCTTCACACACGTGATATTGGAATATAATTTCATGATCATTATTTTCCATGAATTTCGCTGCATTTTCGCACTTATCACAAAGTAAGTAAATTTCTCTTTAAACTGGCCTTGTCGCTTTCACTCGCTGTAATTCGCCAAAACAAAATCACTAGTTTCTTAACCAGAATCATATGATTGGTTAAGATATCTAAAAATCGCTTCAAAATATTTCTTCTCGCGCTTATCGTTAAGGCGAAAAAATCATGCCTCTAACGATGACAAATAAATAAAACCATGAATGTAATACAAATTCAGGAAAACAAATAATCTATACATACATTATATAAAACTCAGTATTTGTTTGTATGTATGTATGCATGTTTGATTATCAATCGAGATTCACTGTTCAGATTTTCATGAGGTTTACGCTGTTGCCTAGAGGTTCTTACGAGAAAGGTTTGTGTGTATTAGATGTTGAACTATAATGAAAGGATGCTGAGCAGTAACGGTATCCGCGTAAAACTTTGAGAAAACGATGCACGTGAACATTTTCTTGCTTTCGCCACATAAATCGTTTTAAATTTATCCATAACCTGTATGTCTAAGAATTGCTGAGCATAATAAGTTCTACAAAATAGTTCGGAGGACCACATACCCACTGTATATTTAAAAAGTAACGCATAGTAACAGGTTTTGTTGTTGTTAACAGTAGAAACACTGCGCTATGTACGGGGAGAACACTTCTGAGGCCAGCTTAACGCTGCCTAAAGCGTTAGGGATATCCTTAAACAATGTGCGAGTTTAAAGTGTTCTACGAAAAATTTCACGGGACTACATCCATATCTTTAGAAGGTAACCCAAAGTAGCGACGCACACACAGTTCCGATTTTTAACATTAGCCAGCATTGAAAGAATTATCTCCCAGAAACTTTCGTCTACCATGACAGTCGAGGTTCATTCCAGCCTTATTCAAATTGGTTTCACTGCAGTAGCTAAACATGGTAAACTTTGTGCTCCACTTAGTGATTTTTGAAAGACACTTAAAGGACACAATCGCTTGGATTCGCAGATCCTAGTCGACAAGAACGGAGTATTCTTGTGTTGACAATGAGTAAAATAGGTTGAATGATTACCCACGTTTTAAGTTTACACCTGAATAAACTGAATGGTAGTTCTATTAGATATCGCCTTCTCCTTGTCTGAATAGTCAACTTGATAGTCTTCGGTTCAGAACGCCCCGGGTTCGATTCCTGGCCGGGCATATTAAACGCGTGTAGTTCATTTATTTTGCTCGGGGACTGAGTTTTTTGTGTTCGTCATAATACACATCTTAATTCATATAAAAAACATCACATTCGAAAACTCCACAAAAGTACACGATAGCGAATCCATCATTCCATGTAGGACTAGCATCAGGAAAGTAAATGCGTACCATTCCACAAAATATGCCACTATGTTAAAGATCACATGCGCCAAGCCAAAATAGTTAAATGACTTGATTTTAAACATATTATTAGCGACAATCACTTTCGAATTTGATATTGACTTCTCCACATACCGTAAGAAGTGTATTATAAATACGTGTGTCCAAAGCAGAAGTAAAATTTCAGAAATCTGGGTACAACGTCTCCGGGGTAAAATTACATGTTAGAGAATACTGTAAAGGAATTCAAGCAGTACTGGGAAATGTATCTGTGATAGTTTTCAAGAGATTCATTACTCTTGATAGTTTACTTGAAATAAAATTTATGCAAGTATGCCAGTACACTTTTGCTATGGAGATGAAATGAAATGGCGTATGGCTTTTAGTGCCGGGAGTGTCCGAGGACATGTTCGGCTCGCCAGGTGCAGGTCTTTCGATTTGACGCCGTTAGGCGACCTGCGCGTCATGATGAGGATGAAATGATGATGAAGACGACACATACACTCAGCCCCCGTGCCAGAGAAATTAATCAATGATGGTTAAAATTCCCGACCCTGTCGGGAATCGAATCCGGGACCCCTGTAACTAAAGGCCAGCACCCTAATCATTTAGCCACGCAGCCGGTCGCTATGGGGATTATAGTAATCAAAGCACAGCTCTCATAGCTTATTTTACACTTATTAAGAATACCGTTAGCCAAAATATGACTCATTCCAGTATTCTGTTTTAATTTCTTTAAAATATTTTAACTGAATTCAGAAATATACATCGAATTTTCCTCCCTTCATTTCTGACCAATGAGAAAAGTGCATTACGTATTCCAAATAACAACGCTGGGAAATACATTTTCAGAGTTAAATCTGTGACGCTAGGTTTGCAATAATACGAACACAATCCTTCTGCTTATCACATAATCCTCTCATTTACCTCTTCCTACTTCGCCAGGATGAGTGACTTTCTAAGTCCAGCATGTCGGGTTCGATCCTGGCTAAGGGCGGTGGAATTTGATGATGCTCAATTACGGGATAAAATTTCCACCACTCAGCGTCTCTGAAAACCGTTAAAGTAGTTATTGGGACGTAAATCCAATAACATTATTGCTAGTAGTAGTATTTGATATTTGTTTTATGTCGCACAGGCACTGAAAAAACTTATAGCGACTATTCGGAAGATGGTGGGTTCGAATTCCACCATCGGCAGCCCTGAAGATTGTTTTTCATGGCTTCCCATTTTCACACCAGGCAAATGCTGGGATTGTACATTAATTAAGGCTAAGGCCGCTACTTTACCAATCCTAGCCCTTTCCCATCCTTGCATCACCGAAAAACTTCCATGTGTCAGTGCGACGTTAAAATAGAAGCAAAAACAGACGACTGCTACGCACCCAAATGGTCTACAGATACTGAAGAGCTACGTGATCAACCAGACGGCCTCTTCAGCAATATTCCTTGGCACTGGAAAATTATTATTAATTTATAATAAATAATCTGTGTTGAACGTCCCTTCACTTACCATAGGCGTTAAGAGACACCTGACATCCAATGATTCATCATGAAAGTACCTTTTAAACGCCTGTCAGTGAATTGTCACAAGTCTCCTGCATATAAGACTTCTTAAAGGTCAAAAAAGTGTGCCAGGATTCGATCTCGGAATTAATGCAAGCGCATTACAAACTGACTTGCTCCGACACCTGCAGCACAGAGAAGATAAGTTTATTTGGTTCTAAACAAATTATCCGGTGAAAATGATCTCTCTTTCCCTATCCTACCTTCTTTGATCCAACTCTTGATTTCTCCCGATCCAGATTAGGCTCAATCAATCACTACTGAACTGCATTTAGGACAGTCGCCCAGGTGGCAGATTCCCTTTCTGTCGTTTTCCTAGCTTTTTCTTAAATTATTTCAAAGAAATTGGAAATTTATTGAACATCTCTCTTGGTAAGTTATTCCAATCCTTAACTCCCCTTCCAATAAACGAATATTTGCCCCAATGTGCCCTGTTGAATTCCAACTTTATCTTCATACTGTGATCTTCCCTTATTTTAAAGACACCACTCAAACTTATTCGTCTACTAATGTCATTCCACGCCATCACTCCACTGACAACTCGGAACATACCACTTAGTCGAGCAGCTCGTCTTCTTTCTCCAAAGTCTTCCCAGCCCAAACTTTGCAACATTTTCGTAACGCTACTCTTTTGTCGGAAATAACCAAGAACAAAACGAACTGCTTTTTTTTCTTGAATCAAGTAATCCTGGTGAGGGTCCCATACACTGGAAACATACTCTATTTGGGGTCTTACCAGAGATTTATATGCCCTCTCCTTTACATCCCTACTACAATCCCTAAACACCCTCATAACCATGCGCAGAGATCTTCACCCTTTATTTACAATACCATTTATGTGATTACCGCAATGAAGATCTTTCCTTATATTAACACCTAGGTACTTACACTGATCCCCATAAAGAATATTCACCCCATCAACGCAGTTATTAAAACTGAGAGGACTTTTCCTATTTATGAAACTCACAACCTGACTTTTAACCCCGTTTATCATCATACCATTGCCTGCTATTCCACTCACAACATTATCGAGGTCATTTTGCAGTTGCTCACAGTCTTGTAACTTATTTATTACTCTATAGAATAACATCACCTGCAAAAAGCCTTATCTCTGATTCCACTTCTTTACTCATATCATTTACATATATATAAGAAAATATAAAGGTCCAATAATACTGCCTTGAGGAATTCCCCTCTTAATTATTACAGTGTCAGATAAAGCTCTGCCTACTTTAATTGTCTGAGATCTACTTTCTAGAAATATAGCAACCCATTCAGTCACTCTTTCGTCTAGTCCAATTACACTCATTTTTTGCTAGTAGTCTCCCATGATCCACCCTTTCAAATGTTTTAGACAGGTCAATCACGATACAGTCCATTCGACCTGAATCCAAGATATCTGCTATAACTTGCTGGAATCCTACAAGTTGGGCCTTCTACCCAACCAGTTATTAATTTCGCAAAAATGTCTAATATAATCAGAAAGAATGCTTTTCCAAAGCTTACATGCAACGCATGTCAAACTTACTGGCCTTTAATTTTCAGCTTTATGGGCAAAGATGACTTGGAATGATATTAGTAGACGAATAAGCGTGAGTGGAATTTTTGGAAATAGGGAGGATAGTAATACGAAGATAAAGTTGGAATTCAAGAGGACAAATTGGGAAAAATACTCAGTTATAAGAAAAGGAATCAGGGATTGGAATAGTTTACCAAGGGTGATGTTTGATAAATTTCCAACTTCTTCGATAATTTAAGAAAAGACTAGGTAAACAAGCAATAGGGTATCTGCCAAGTGGGCGACAGCCCTAACGCAGCGCAGATCAGTGGTGATCGACTGATCGATTAGTAATATAATGAATTAATTACATTTTATGTTGACTACGGAAGGCCAGTTATTTCGAAATTTATTTTACTCTCTGAAATACGTAACTTGATTCTCCTTATATCGGACCCAAATATTCCGAATACGCTCGTACATCTATAGTTCAAACAGAACTCCCCATTCGGAAAGATCCTTCAGAAACATTCAGACCATCTAATACTAGAAATATACAGCAGTTAATATCCTATTTTATACAAAGCATAAATTCCTTCACAAGAGCAAATGTGTCATTTTTGTAAATATATATTTCTAACAGGCACAATGTTTCATGTATCATAACGTAAACGTTGGTAATATATTTCTTCGATGCTGAACAAATCAGATCATGCTCTATTGAGATGTACCTGTTAGATATCTGAGATTGATCGGCTGTCCGTAAGGTGCTTTTCTCCGGATTCCCAAATTCACTCAGAGAAATATTTGGGTAGTATTTCATGCAAGTCCAGGAATATAAATTATTCTAAGCTCAAGTATTACTCTTGGATTGAGAATGCGGTTTACAAGTTGTCATGAAGTACATTGGCTTACTTCCTTGCTTTTTTCGCATTGACGACTGAAGATCGAATCAAGGTGATTTTTTTTTTTTTTACAAGTTGCTTTACGTCGCACCAACACAGATCGGTCTTATGGCGACGATGGGATAGGAAGCGGCTAGGAGTGGGAAGGAAGCGGCCGTGGACTTAATTTGCCCGGTGTGAAAATAGGAAACTAAGGAAAGCTATCTTAAGAGCTGCCGACAGTGAGTTCCGAACCCACTATCTCCCGAATGCATTCTCAGAGCTGCGCGCCCCTAACCGCACGGCCAACTTGCTCGGATATGCTAAAGATCTGTGTGTGTGGCGGGGGTGGGTATTCTAGCCAATTGACTTCCAACATGTGTCCTCCCGTTCGAATTCTGGAGACTTCAGATGGGACCAGAATGTGATGTTAACAAGGACATCTTGCTTGAATCCGAGGGCATGTCTCAAATTGGTCATTAGCCGCGTGTGCTTGAGTTCACGGAACCTGTCGGATGACCTTCGTTATGTAACTGTCCACTTCAGGGACAAAACAGGGTGGTCGGAAACAATGTGAACTGAGAATATGAGCGTTAAAGTGTTGGTCATACTGATAAGTAATTTAAAATATCGATATCTCGTCACTTCATCAGCTGCTGAAGTTAGCCAGTCAAATCTCTTCGCGAGTGAACTCAAGTGGGCTTTGCGAGCCTGTGTTGCTAAATCTGTACGTGGCTGGCTTGAGAGCACCAATGGACGAAAAAACCTTCGCTGTGAGAGAGATTTGAACAGGAACCTCTGAGGTGACAGGATCGCGCTAGATCCACGGCGACACGGTGTTTGTGTTAGACGCTGATTTCTCTGTATGACTCTCAAGCCCGTAGTAAGCCACATGCACCACCTCACAAAACCCATTTGAATTCACCTGTGAAGTGATCTGATTGGCTAACTTCAGCAGCTGATAAAATAATAACGGCGTGAGATAACCAATTATTTCGTTCAAATTATTTGACCTTTCGGCAGCGGCCATGGTCTACAGCAGGTTATCTAAATTATTTTCATTACTGAAAGCTGAAAACAGCCTGTTCTCAGAAAACAAACTCTTACTGTAACCTCACTAGTACGACCGCTACTTGAATATGCCTGCCCTATATGGGGCACTGCCGCCGACTGGCACTTGGATAAGGCGCAAGCCGTACAGAACCAGGCACTTGCCTTGTTACGAGTGCCGATTGGTACGTGCGCAATGTCGACATTCATGACGAGTGTCACATTACAACCCTTAGGGATATAAGACGGAACATGGCTGAGAAATTTTACAGAAAGCTACCCCAAGCGGGTAACCCACTCATAACATCACTTGGCAACTACGAAACCGAAGGCCTCAAGTACAAGAGGCCGAAGGTTATCCTGAATTAGACAGCGCCTAGCACTAGACCACACACTGCTCACGATATTAAAATTCCGTACTCTAACCCGCAACCAAAACCATTTCAGTCAGGGGATAAACTCTTAACTCTTAAGATAGGGCATTCAAGACCGGTACCGGTCGATAAGGCACACACTTCACGGCTCCGCCACAGAGCCGATGAAAGAACGGATGTGTCTCTGTCAGTATGACCAACCCCCTAACGCTCATATACCCGGTTCACGTCGTTTCCGACCAGTCTCTATACTCTATAGACGTATGTTCCACTGATTCCATAAATAAGCACATGGAAATGCCATTGAAGTAAAAGAAATACTATCAGCTTCTATGCACGCCTGCAAATGGTATGACCGACATCCAAACTATCAACAGCAACTATAACGCATGTGCCAATTAACGCTTTACGGGGCGAGTTGACTGTGCGGTTAGGAGCGCGCAGCTGTGAGCTCGCATCCGGGAGATAATGGGTTCGAACCCCACTGTCGGCAGCCCTGAAGAAGGTTTACCGTGGTTTCCCATTTTCACACCAGGAAAATGCCGGGACTGTATCTTAATTAAGGCCACGGCCGCTTCCTTCCCATTCCTAGGCTTTTCCTGTCCCATTGTCGCCATAAGACCTATCTGTGTCGGTGCGACGTAAAGCAAATAGCAAAAACAAAAACAAAAAATAACATTTTCACGATCGCAGATAAAAAATAACAGCAACAGACTGGATTATGAGTCTCTCCGTCTCTCTGGGTTTTCTTTTACGCCTCGGTCATGCGATCCGAGCTCGTCAGTTGGTCAGACATGCCTTCGTCCTAAGTTCAATGAATGGAGTAGCGACAAGGCTACTGCCACCGCTTTAGCTTTAAATGAAAGTCGATTGGGATTCTTAACTCGTATCTGTATTATGTGTTGTTTGTTACGACAGTAGCGGATCTGTGCCGCACTACAGAGAGATTTAGAGCGCGGATGTAGGTGTCTGGCTGTTAGATATGCGTAAAGTAGCGTATACGTACGACACGACCTGGCCAGAAGCCACGGAGCACCTCATTCCTGACAATATCCGGTTTGCTGCATTGTACACTAACGTGTGAGTTACGCTGTTTCATTAAGGAATTAGAAACATCCATGTCATTAGCCAGGTATACTTGAATACATGAAAACTTATGTCACCAGTGATATACCAGGATATGTAACTATTGTGTAGAAAATTGACTAGCCAGGGCGATAAAGGCGTGAACTATTCAATGTGTAATCAATTTCCCGAAAGACCGAGCTCGATAGCTGCAGTCGTTTAAGTGCGGCCAGTATCCAGTATTCGGGAGATAGTGGGTTCGAATCCCACTGTCGGCAGCCCTGAAGATGTTTTTCCGCGCTTTCCCATTTTCACACCAGACAAATGCTGGGGCTGTACCTTAATTAAGGCCACGGCCGCTTCCTACCCAACCTCAACCTCAGTTGAGGATCTAATGAAGATGAAATAAACGAAAGTGTATGAAATTGGGTAACGAGGTGGAAGGAATCTGTTGTGACGTACGAATAAGAACTGTCCCGTCATTTGCCTGGAGGTGAAAATGGGAAACTACAGAAAACCGTTCTCACGACAGCCGACGGTGGGTTTCGAACCCACATGTGTCCCGAAACTTCTGCATATAGTCTTACACTATAGAAATGAATAGCAGATTAACTATTCGAATCAAAGCAGCCAACCTCTTCATCCTACTTCATGTCAAGGTAACGAATATTGGAAACATTTAAATACCACGAGACGAAACATACAAAGACATCATGAGAACGGTCACTTCCTCTTAAAGCAATAATCACAAATACCACGAGTTAGCTTTCATAATACACAATTTTTTTAAGGAAAAATACACATTTTCTATTAATTTTAAGTGAATCAATTTTTCAATACTGATTAAAGTGATGTGGATGTAATAATAATAATAATAATAATAATAATAATACAATTAGAGCCATTGAAATATGAAAGAGGACGAAACTAAGTTAAGAGTGAACTCGTGGGAGTTAGCAGTGTGAAGAAACTACGTTCGAAGGTACGGTCATGTGATGTCAGAGAAGGATGGGTTATACAGAAAACGACGAATAATTTCTGCTGCAGATGGTAAGAGATCTTAAGGAAGAATCTGACATCAACTATTTTATTTTTTCAAGTTAAGATGAAAAAAAGACCGCTATACCACGGGAAAATAAAAGTCTATAGAGGCGACTAGTTTAATAAAGGACTAAACGCTGCCCGGGAGAACAATCTACAGTAGAGTGATTTCTTAAATATTTTTTTTTGCTAGGGGCTTTACGTCGCACCGACACAGATAGGTCTTATGGCGACGATGGGATGGGAAAGGCCTAGGAGTTGGAAGGAAGCGGCCGTGGCCTTAAGTAAGGCACAGCCCCAGCATTTGCCTGGTGTGAAAATGGGAAACCACGGAAAACCATCTTCAGGGCTGCCGATAGTGGGATTCGAACCTACTATCTCCCGGATGCAAGCTCACAGCCGCGCGCCTCTACGCGCACGGCCAACTCGCCCGGTGATTTCTTAAATAAATAGGCTAATAATAATTATTATGATGATGATGATAATAATAATAATAATAATAATAATAATAATAATAATAATAATAATAATAATAATAATAAAAGGAAACGAAAATTGTTTTGAGTAATTCAGGTGAGCTCATAATAGATCCCAGGGAATCACTGGAGAGTTGGAGGGAATATTTTGAACATCTTCTCAGTGTAAAAGGAAATCATCCTGGTGGTGTTGCAAACAGCCAAGCTCATGGGGAGGAGGAAAATGATGTTGATGGAATTATGCTTGAGGAAGTGGAAAGGATGGTAAATAAACTCCATTGTCATAAGGCAGCAGGGATAGATGAAATTAGACCTGAAATGGTGAAGTGTAGTGGGAAGGCAGGGATGAAATGGCTTCATAGAGTAGTAAAAATAGCGTGGAGTGTTGGTAAGGTACCTTCAGATTGGACAAAAGTAGTAATTGCACCTATCTATAAACAAGAGAACAGGAAGGATTGCAACAACTATCGAGGTATCTCATTGATTAGTATACCAGGCAAAGTATTCACTGCCATCTTGGAAGGGAGGGTGCGATCAGTCATTGAGAGGAAGTTGGATGAAAACCAGTGTGGTTTCAGACCACAGAGAGGCTTTCAGGATCAGATTTTCAGTATGCGCCAGGTAACTGAAAAATGCTGCGAGAGGAATAGGCAGTTGTATTTATGTTTCGTAGATCTAGAGAAAGCATATGACAGGGTACCGAGGCAAAAGATGTTCGCTATACTGGGGGACTATGGAATTAAAGGTAGATTATTAAAATCAATCAAAGACATTTATGTTGACAATTGGGCTTCAGTGAGAATTGATGGTAGAATGAGTTCTTGGTTCAGGGTATTTACAGGGGTTAGACTAGGCTGTAATCTTTCACCTTTGCTGTTCGTAGTTTACATGGATCATCTGCTGAAAGCTATAAAATTGGAGGGAGGGATTCAGTTAGGTGGAAATTTAGTAAGCAGTTTGGCCTATGCTGACGACTTGGTCTTAATGGCAGACTGTGCAGAAAGCCTGAAAATAGGTGCAATGAGTATGGTATGAAAAAGCCTCTCGAAGACTAAATTGATGTCAGTAGGTAAGAAATTCAACAGAACTGAATGTCAGATTGGTGATACAAAGCTAGAACAGGTCGATATTTTCAAGTATTTAGGTTGTTGTTCTCCAAGGATGGTAATATAGGAAATGAGATTGAATCAAGGTGTAGTAAAGCTAATGCAGTGAGCTCGCAGTTGCGATCAGCAGTATTCTGTAAGAAGGAAGTCAGCTCCCAGACAAAACTAGCTTTACATCGGCCTGTTTCCAGACCAACTTTACTTTACGGGAGCGAACGCTGGGTGGACTCAGGATATCTTATTCATAAGTTAGAAGTAACAGACATGAAAGTAGCAAGAATGATTGCTGGTACAAAGAGGTGGGAACAATGGATGAAGCTGTACGCACAAACCGGCTTCGGTGGTGGGGTCATGTGAGGCGAATGGAGGAGGATAGGTTACCTAGGAGAATAATGGACTCTGCTATGGAGGGTAAGAGAAGTAGAGAGAGACCAAGACGACGATGGTTAGACTCGGTTTCTAACGATTTAAAGATAAGAGGTAGAGAACTAAATGAGGCCATAACACTAGTTGCAAATCGAGGATTGTGGCGACGTTTAGTAAATCCACAGAGGCTTGCAGACTGAACGCTGAAAGGCATACGAGTCTATAATGATAATGTATGTATGCATAATAATAATAATAATAATAATAATAATAATAATAATAATAATAATAATAATAATAATAATAATAATAATAATAATAATGCAAGTAAGGTCATCTCTATACAGGCCAACGAGGCCAACAGAGGAATGGAAGGTAAAGGCTTTCACCATTTGCAAACCTCGGTACTAAGTGGGACAGAGTGGACAGTACTGTGCTAAGCCGCCTTTGTCCCCTAAGAATTAACATGATAGGCATTTCTTTTGCAGGCTAAGCGAACTCCAGGTCTACGTATCCTTTCATAACTGAAAGTTTCATTTGTAAATTTCCCGACATTCATGCTGCGAAATTAAACCGAAGTTTTTTCAGGAGACTGACAGCACGTAGATATTATAACGATAATAGCAATTCCATCACCATAAGACCTCTCTGAGTCGGTCCGACATAAAACGAATAGAAGAAAGCAGTTCGTTTTACAATTCAATTCAATTCAATTCAATTCAATTCAATTCAATTCAATTCAATAGTTTCATTCTCTAGCTCTGACGCATTCCATACACATCTAAATACAGTACATATGTTTGTGAATGGCAAGACAAAGATTCCATCTTGCTGGATATTTGGAAGTTCGTACAGAATCTTTTCATATTTTCCTTTCTTCAATTAGAGTTTTAGCTGATTTACTTAAGTTAGCGAAGTTAAGTGTACACATTATACTGCATAAAGTATGGCATTTTGAATATTTTGTGCTTTTTCTTTTCCTTTTGTTAATTATTCTTGTTCTTTTGTGTATTGTTTTCCGAATTGAGCCTCTATGGATGCGAATTAACAACCAATCTCATTTTCAGTGTCTGTGTCTTGTCTTGTTCGCCTGCCGGCTTTGACATCCTGCCATCTTGAGTCCATCGATCAGCGCTTTTTTCCGCTCTTCTGGTAAAGGGCCTTTCCGTCTTCTGGGTTATCTCCACCGTAAAACCATGATATATTTTCACCATCCTTCGAAATAACCCTGTCATTGATTTTGTCCTGCGTAATGCCCAACTCTCTCAGATCTTTCTCACACTATTGGAATCAACTCAACTTAGATTCCTTTGGTTTTAGAAAATTCCAGATTTTCTTTGTGAGCAGGTCATAATAATGGCGTTTGGCCTTCGAAGCGGCCTGGTGCAGGTCTTCTAATCAGACGCCGTATAGGCGACCTGTACGTCTGTGAGGATGCGGCCCTACCTATGATGCATTCTAATGCTAATGACGACACACACACACCCAGCCCCCCAGCCATTGGAATTAACTAATTAAGGTTAAAATCCCCGACTCGGCCGGGAATCAAACCCGGGAACCTCTGGACCAAAGGCCAGCCCGCTAACCATTTAGCTATGGAGCAGCCGGTCATTATTCATACGGAAGATGAGCCCATAAAACAGCAATCTTCTTTTTCTAATCGTTGTTATCCGTTCCATCTTGCTGTATACTTCTTTATTGGATTTCAATTTAACCCGCCCGTCAACCCATCTGTTGCTCAAGATCTTCTGTAGTAGCCCGCGTTATCTTTTAAGTAGGTAGTTGATTGACTTGTCCTTTTCGATTCATGCACAGCTTCTCCGAAGAATATAAGCCTTGTTATTAACATTGTGTCAAGAAGATATTCCAATGGGTGCGTACTTCCATATTAAATAAATAAATAAATAAATAAATAAATAAATAAATAAATAAATTAAATAAATAAATGTCCGCCGCTGTGGTGTAGTGGTTAGTGTGATCAGCTGCCACCCCCGGAGGCCTGGGTTCGATTTCCGACTCTGCCACGAAATTTGAAAAGTGGTACGAGGGCTGCAACGGGGTCCACTCAGCCTCGGGAGGTCAACTGAGTAGAGGAGGCTTCGATTCCCTTCTCACCCATCCTCGAAGTGGTTTTCCGTGGTTTCCCCACTTCTCCTCCAGGCAAATGCCGGGATGGTACCTAATTTAAGGCCACGACCGCTTCCTTCCCTCTTCCTTTTCTACCTCTTCCAATCTTCCCATCGCCCCCATAAGGCCCCTGTTCAGCATAGCAGGTGAGGCCCCCCTGTGGGATGTAGTGGTCCTCCTTCCCAGTTGTAACCCCGACCTAATGTCTCACGCTCCAGGACACTGCCCTTGAGGCGATAGAGGTGGGATCCCTCACCAAATCTGAGGGAAAAGCCAACCCTGGAGGGTAAACAGATTAAGAAGAAGAATAAATAAATAAATAAATAAATAAATAAATAAATAAATAAATAAATAAATAAATAAATAAATAATACTAGTAACAATATGTAGTAAATTGTAAAGCCAGCTCTTCATCTATACGTAACAAGAGTGGAAGATTGAGTGACTAACCTTCTGTTGTATTTCGTAAACATATTTTCCTCTCTTTACGAGAGATCTCTTTAGTACATCAGCAGACTTGAGGTATTTTTATTTTCATCCTTGTGTGATTGACATCCTGCGATATTACATTCATCTACTTCGTCACATTTCTAAGGCGCACATAAAGAGAGAATCTTGAATGCTTTGTAAAGCCGCCCTGCAGGGAGTAACTATACTCCCTCATGCTACACAGACAAACTGAATGCAAGTAAAGAATCTCGTTATCAATCCAGGCCCGGAGCCGCTTCTACTGTACTATGAGAATTAAATCTGGGAGACTCCTTTCTTTATATTCTATAGGGTTCCGTTCTATCAAAGCTCTGCAATTATAAGGGAGTGTCTTGAAAGAAGAAAGCTTTGATGAACACATATATGTCAGGATAAGCACGAGTAATTTTCTACCTCTCCATGCACTGGGCACAGTATTCACGGTTTCAACACCCAATTCAGTGTAATTGTTAGTATACCGCAGCTCACATTCATGTCTAAAAAAACTAATAGATTTCTTAGGGCATTCGTTTTGATAAAAGGAATAAGGATATAATGCACTCAGAAGCTGTCATTGCAAACGAATGCCTCATAGTCCAAAAAAGATTAAGGATGATGCAGATAAATGAACAACACACCTATTATCAGATGTTATTTATTCGGACGAACCATATGAGATAATACAATCGGAAATGGATTCCTGGAGACATTTGATGAACACCTGTGGAATATTCTGCTACGCAGCCAATGCGCTCCAAATACGAGTTACTAGATTTGCCGAAGCTACTAGGCTATCTGGTTTTATACATTCTAAACGAACGACATGCCTGGTTGAAGCGAATAACGAAAGACTTCTTCGCCAAAGACGCCAAGACCACAACGGATTGCATGAAGGCAGGCTATGAACTCCAACACTTAGTCACTAGGTTTGCAAGTCATCGTTTTCACCATCGAATGTGTTCCAACAAAATGGTTCACATGCTGAAAAGTGCATATATGTTTGTGAATTGTGCAGGAAGACCTGTGATATAAAAATCAATCTGCGAAATGCACCGCGAGAGAGACCACATTAATAAAATGTTATCAACATACTTAGACACTTACATGTATTACCTATTTACTCCTTTCTGGATGATCTTAACATCTCTTTCAAAATTCTAGTAAAATATAGTATAATAATAATAATAAAAATAATAATAATAATAATAATAATAATAATAATAATAATAATAATAATAATAAATAATCGGATCCTTGGACGAACGGTCAGCGCCGTGGTCGTTTCGGAGAACCTTGGGTTCGGTTTCCGGCTGGGTTAGGGATTTTAACTGCGTATGGTTAATTCCTCTAGCTCGGGGACTCTGTATTTGTCTTCGTTTTAATACACATCTCCATATACAGTACACACAACATGCCACACTACCAACCACTACAAAAACACGCAATAGTGAGTATATCTCTCCAGATAGAGAGAGCGTCAGAAAGGGCATCCGGCCGTAAAACTGGGTCAAATCGTCATCACGAAATTCGGAAACAGTCAGCAATAATAATAATAATAATAATAATAATAATAATAATAATAATAATAATAATAATGGTATTACAGTTCGCCTGCTGGCCATGATCGTTAAGACGTTGAAAGTTTATACGGTCTGACATCGTAGTCAGCCGTTTCAAATCCCGTTGGTCAAACAAATTTCACCATCAGAATGTTGGTCGGCAGGATAGAGGAGGCGGTGGCATACAATTTCTAATCACTAGATTGCGTGCCAAAAGCCTGGATTAAATTCCAAACCTCTCCACAGTGCTCATATGGAGTGAGAGCATATGACGCTGTTGATGGTGATTCGTCTGTCGGATGGGAACGTAAAGCCTTGAGCAGATCCCTTGGTGTTATTCGACAGGAGTAGGCTAAGTGCCGGAACCAGGTTTCACCCTCTCCCTTCCTACTATCTTATATCACGTCATTTATCTCGTTAACTCCTCTGATTAGGTCGACGTCAGGAAGAGCATCCGGTCATTAAAACTCGCTACGTAGATTCATGTCGCTTCGTCCCCGGCCTTGTAGAGGGTTGGACATACAATGCACTTATGCGCATCAGCAATATGGTCGATCTGTGAAATGCAACACGATATCCAGTCCACATATATGTGCTGCCAAATCTTTCCCAAACTGTATCAGCAGGGACCAGGATTATTACAGTAATTTTATTTATTTATTTATTTATTTATTTATTTATTTATTTAGTCGTAATCAGATAGAGGTACGAAGTACTCCATTTTACTGTATAACAAAATAAAATATTAAAAGTAAGAAAACAAACGAAAACATTTAAAAGAGAAGGGGCTTAATAGGAACAAATTCATTAGGAATGAAATAACAAATAAAGTAAATATATATATATATATATTTTTTTGCTAGTTGCTTTACGTCGCACCGACTCAGATAGGTCTTATGGCGACGATGGGACAGGAAATGTCTAGGAGTGGGGAGGAATCGGCCGTGGCCTTAATTAAGGTACAGCCCCAGCATTTGCCTGGTGTGAAAATGGGAAACCACGGAAAACCATTTTCAGGGCTGCCGATAGTGGGGTTCGAACCTACTATCTCCCGAATACTGGACACTGGCCGCAATTAAGCGACTGCAGCTATCGAGCTCGGTAATAAAGTAAATAAGAAGGGGAAAACGTATAATAATGTCCGTGTCACTAGTAATGTGCTGGCTGTGTCAACGGAGAATCGAGAGCTTACTTCTGCTGTGGGAAGACGGTAGAATATTGAGCGTTTCTGGAATGTTAAGTGCACACGGCGAACATGGAATAGTGATCTATTTCGGATGCAACGTGTGACGGGAAATGAGGTAACAAAGATACACATTTAAAAACACCATTGACAATTATGTGAAGAAAGCAGAGATCTGCGTACTGTAGACTTTTACTCAGGTCGAAGATGTTGAAATATTACGGGATTTCGTTGGTAGTATACTCTCTCAGGTCGGGATTGCGGGCTTTCACATTGTACGCAGAGAATGAGAATACGCGGTTAATTTAATTGACATTTGTGGGGGCACCTGACGACCAGACGGGGAGCAGAAATCAGTGATTGGAAGAACATAAATACAGCAATATAATTTAAGAATGTTTAAGTCATGAATTTCAGTAAAGCTGAACAAACGTCCGAGAGACCTCACAGCACTGGATTTGACCCGAGAAACAGCCGTTTATTTCATACATATGGGTAAGCTGACGTTCATTTACGCAGATTGATATATTTTAACACATGTTTCGGGATTAATTTTCAGTTTCCGTCTAGTTACCCAGTCGTAGCACAAGTCCATAGCATTTTGAATGTAGTCACAATCAATGCAGTTCACTATGCTTTTGAACATTTTAAGATCCGCGTATAGAAATATGGATTTCACCTGTCAGGTCATCTACAGAGATAGAAAACAGGAAAGATAATATAATTCCTCCTTGTGGAACGCCAGACGAGACATTCAGACATGAACAGATAGAGCCAGCAAGTACGGCCTGCTGTTGACGACTGAGAAGATAGCTTTTGTAAGCATTCTGCTTCTCATGTTAACAGAAGTTCAATAAACTGAATCCCATTCTTGTTATTAATGATGGGCTGATGCCCGCCGAATAAGCGCGCTCAGCGATTTATTTGGTAAGTTATCATAGTAAGGTAGCCAGATTATTAGATGAATGTCTATATGCACGGAGCGGATTTTTATACCCTAAATAAAATATTTCTACTTAATTTTTAAGAAATGAATGGATTTTCCTGCATTATTCAGAATATATTATTTTTCTTCGCGCATAACACACCTCCTAACTCCTTGAAGTTTAGGAGTTTCACTTTCGTGAAAATTTCACGTTAGCATTCTATATACACACTATGACAATAATAATAATAATAATAATAATAATAATAATAATAATAATAATAATAATAATAATAATAATAATTTTCATTCCTTCTTTCTTAATCTCTTTACCGTCCAGGGTTGGCTTTCCCTCGGATCAGCGAGGGATCCCACCTCTACGCCTCAAAGGCAATGTCCTGGAGCGCGAGACTTTGGGTCGGGAGATGGAACTGGGAAGGAGGACCAGTACCTCGTCCAGACAGCCTCACCTGCTATGCTGAACACTGTCTTTGTGGGGGATGGGAGGGTTGGAGGGGATAGACAAGGAAGAGGGAAGGAAGCGCCCGTGGCCTTAAGTTGGGTATCATCCCGGTATTTGTCTAGGGGAGAAGTGGGAAACCACGGAAAACCATTTCCACGATGACTGAGGGGGGAATGGAACCCACTTCTACTCAGTTGACCTTCCGAAACTGAGTGTACCCCGTTCCAGCCCTCGTACCACTTTTCAAATTTCGTGGCAGAGCCGGGAATCGAAACTGGGCCTCCGGGGCTGGTAGCTAATCACAATGACCACTACACCACAGAGGCGGACAATAATAACCATAATTAAGGTTCGGATGTTAAGGAAAAGTCATATTACTTTGCTGAGGTCATTTTACCCGAAATCTGAAATATAAGTGTGAGTGATGAATCCCTGACTCCAATTAAAGCAATTTGATGTTGCATATAAATGCATATTTCGGCAATATTTATTGCTTTGGTCTATTTTGGTTATATTCTGAGCATTTTTGTTCAAGCTGAAGCACCGTTTTTAAACAAGGTATATCTCATCTGCGTCGATTTTCAAACACATGATTTCAAAATACTGTATTAGATGTATTTTTCTTTCTTTTCCAACCGGGCGAGGTGGCCTTGCGGTTAGGGCCACGCAGCTGTGAGCTTGCATCTGGGATATAAAGGGTTTGAACCCCACTGCCGGCAGCTCTGAAGATGGTTTTCCGTGGTTTCCCATTTTCACATCAGGCAAATGCTGGGGCTGTACCTTAATTAAGGTAACGGGTGCTTCCTTCCAACTCCCAGGCCTTTCCTCCCCCGTCGTCGCCATTAGACCTATCTGTGTCGGTGTGACGTAAAGCCAATTGTTAAAAAAAGTATTTCTTTTCCCCGTCGGGCTGAGTGGCTCAGACGGTTGAGGCGCTGGCCTTCTGACCCCAACTTGGCAGGTTCGATCCTGGCTCATCCGGTGGTATTTGGAGCTGCTCAAATACGTCAGCCTCATTTCGGTAGATTTACTGGGACTTAAAAGAACTCCTGCGGGACTAAATTCCGGCACCTCGGAGTCTCCGTAAACCGTAACAGTACATAGTAGGACGTAAAGCAAATAACATTACTTTCTTTTCCCGAAAAAGATAGGGAGTAGATTTAGAAGACGTGATTCCGATAAAGATATGCTCTACGAACGTATGCCGACAAGATACCAAAAAGCATGCTCATAATTATTTTCTTTGTTTGTTTAGGAAAACAGAGCGAGAACTCCGCCTCGGAGCTCTGATACTGAATGAAGTATACAGTTTTAATTTTACTACAACAGATCTGTCAGTCTGCATAATAAAATGTGTCTGATGTATTATCGCTTATCAATTTTCGACACGTTTAAATGTTATTAGTACTATAATACTTCCTGCCTATCCCTAGAATGTTTAAGTCATATTTTACCTTTTCTTGGGTCATATTTAGCTAGATTTTAGGGCATATTTGCTTGCATATTTTATTCTTCTTTCGGTTATAGACTTCCGATCCCTAATGATGATGATGATAATAATAATAATAATAATAATAATAATAATAATAATCGTGAGATATTCATGGTTCTGTTTAAAGGCGAAAAAGGATGTTGATACTTTCCATCTGCTAGTGGCATTAAACAGAACAAATAAACAATACAACTCGGTGCAGAAAGTGAAATACTAAGCAAAGCCAATGGCCCTACAGCTCTGAAGGGCTTTTGCCTACCAAGCGACTGCTGCTTAGCCCAAATGAATGCAGATTACGATTTGACGCATTGTCAGTGCAAAGAATCTTCTCGGCCACTATTCTTGGCTTTCTAGACCGATGTCGCCATTTCAGCATCAAATAGCTCTTCAAGTGTAATCAACTAGGCTGAGTAGACCTCTAACTAGCCCTTAGATACAGGTAAAAGTCCCAGACCTGGCCGGGAGTCGAACCGGGACCGGGTTAGAGGCACGCAGGCTATCCCTAAACTGCGAGGCCGGCAAAGGAAACAGAGAAAAAAATATTTGTACAGGAAGTAATATAAGAGATATGGGAGTGAGAAACCAGGTACTCACTTAGTATTATCAATCAAACACAAAACGAGGGCATGCCCAGAATGGATTGTGCACGTTGAGTCGGTACTTGTCCTGACTGGGTGGACCTCCAAAAGAAAATCAAAACCTCTCTGACCTCGAAACGATAAATAAGATCCGGACAGTATACAGGTTTAACAAGACAGGAATAGCCGATATAAAACAAGGTCAAAGTTCCAAGGTATTTTCACTGCCAATGGTGTAATTAATTGCCTAAATTACCAATTCAGGAAATACATAAACAGCTAAGAAATCCGTGGAAAGGACGACGATGATGAATCTGCTTTAACCAGATATTCGGCGCGTGCCATGAGGGAATAGCTGTGTTGTCCCTCCTCGGCCTTTTCGATTTCTTGTACTATACGTGTACTGATTTTAATAATCGATATTTGTACCATGGAAACTACTATAAAACGGGATTACCTATTCGAAGCCTATTGGAAGCCCTGATGACATCTACGATCTTACTCTTGATGTTTGTTAATTGGTTACAAAATTTAAACGTTAATTTGTAAAGTTATTTATCTTTATTATTTCTGTATAACTATGGTATTGTCATGTGGTTTAAATAAATACAACCTTTATTTATTATTTATTTATTATATACAGCCTATGGAGGGCCCATACTTAAATAAGTATAATAAGATAACAATTGGTATACACAACAATATGAAGTATCAACAGTAAATTATTAACAATAACAATGTAACATGAATGGCGATGATAACTGGTAAGGGTCGGTTACAGAGTTAGCAAGAAGAAAGGCCGTGGGTTGAAAGGACCGAAGAAAATGGAAACCTGGAGAGGACTTCAAAATAATCTTTTAACTTTGTGTTTGAGGGATGCGAAGGGTATGTCAATATCGGGTAGTGAGTTACGAAGCATACGGAGATGATGGGAGATGATGGGCGATACAGCGTTGTTGTAAGGTTAGGAGCGAGCGGAAGGGACACATGATGAGGATACTGGTTGCTTGTTGGTCGGGGGGAGGGACGACGACGACGATATGTATAGGGAAGTATGTTGGAAGAATATTGTATCTGGTATAGCCATTTATTATTTTATGAAGGTAACGTAGATCGGAAAACTCAAATTGTATTATTATTATTATTATTATTATTATTATTATTATTATTATTATTATTATTATTATTATTACAAGTTGCTTTACGTCGCACCGACACAGATAGGTCTTATGGCGACGATGGGATAAGAGAGGGCTAGGAGTGGGAAGGAAGCGACCGTGGCCTTAAGTAAGGTACAGCCCAAGCATTTTCCCGATGTGAAAATGGGAAGCCACGGAAAAACATATTGAGGGCTACCGACAGTGGGGTTCGAACCCACGATCTCCAGAATGCACGCTGATAGCCACGCGACCCAATCTCGGTATGGTAAGAGTATTTCTGTTACAAGTATGATACTGTTACTATATGTTTTCCTTTTTCAAGTAGTTTATAAATGTATTACTAAATAACTAGTTTAGGTCGACTGAAGAACCTAACAGTTAAAAAAATATATAAATATCACTCTGGACTGGTTTCCTATTTTACTACAGACAAGTTTGAGACAAGTGTGCCGAAACCACTATTCCATTTCTCTTAGCGAAAAGATTATACTTAACGCATGTGCTCTCCTTTCATTCAACTTCAATCCAGTTCTTTATATGCACACATACAAAAGGACACTTTGAGGGTCATGCTGTCCATATTTTTATTTTTTCTTGAAAGCGAATTTATATATTATATGAATTAAGAGTTTTCTCTGTTTGCTCAGAATGTCAAAAGAATGGTATTTCTGTATCGGTCGTGTCCACGGTAACAAGCAACGCACTTTCAAATATTCCGTCACCTCTGTCTGTCTGTCTGTCTGTCTGTCTGTCTGTCTGTCTGTCTGTATGTATGTATGTATGAATGTATGTATGTATGTAGGTAGGTAGGTATGTATGTACGGGCATCACGAGAAAATGGCAGAACATAATTTAATGAAAATCAGTATGTAAAGTCGGGGAATGAGGCACTACAATCTAGGCTGCAAATAATTTTATTCACAATGAGTGAAATTGTAGTTTAGGGGAGGCCTAAAATTTAATTCTCAAATATCTATGTTACTAGTGGCCCCCTCCAGAAATACTACATACCTTTCTTTCTTTCTTTCTTTCTCTGTTTCCACCTCAAGGGCAGTGTCCTGGAACGTGAGACTTTGGGTCGGGGATAAAACTGGGAAGAAGGACCAGTACCTCGCCCAGGCGGCCTCATCTGCTATGCTGAACAGGGGCCTTGTGGGGGGATGGGAAGATTGGAGGGGATATACAAGGAAGAGGGAAGGAAGCGACCGTGGCTTTAAGTTAGGTACCATTCCGGCATTTTCCTGGAGGAGAAGTGGGAAATCACGGAAAACCATCTCGAGGATTGCTAAGGTAGGAATTGAACCTTCCTCTTCTCAGTTGACCTCCCGAGGCTGAGTGGACCTCGTTCCAGCCCTCGTACGACTTTTCAAATTTTGTGGCAGACCGGGAATCGAACCCGGACCTCCGGGGGTGGCAGCTAATCACGCCAACCACTACACCACAGAGGAGGACACTACATAAATTATATACAATGGCATTTCCGATCATTTATGCCTTATACATTTTTATCGTACCGGCTATGATAAATGAGAAATTCATAAATTACGTTTTTGTTGCTATTCACAGTCTTCTGGTATGGGCTAGATCAAATCTGTAAATTTCATTGACCTGTCTTAGTCTCATTTGTGAGCGACGTAAAAACGATATGAAAGTAATCCCATTCCCTGTCATAAATGATGTGAAAATATCGCTCATAGGGGCGGTTGGTGCGTGCATTTCAGCGGGATTGCCACAGTGATATGTAATAGCAACTTCTGACTCTGCGAGGAAAGCAACGGGAAACTACATCACTCCTCAGTTTTCTAGTATGCCTCTTCAGTGATGCCTAGACCATCTGTGACAGCCGGGTCGAGTAGCTCGGACGGTAGAGCTCTGGTCTTCTGAGCCCAACTTGGCGGGTTCGATTCTGGCTCAGTCCAGTGTTATTTGAAGCTGCTCAAATACGTCAGCGTCGTGACGGTAGATTTATCGGGAGGTAAAAGAACTTCTCCGAGGCATCATTCTGGCACCTTGGCATCCCCGTAAACCGTAAAAGTAGTTGGTTGGACATAAACACCAATTGCAGTATTATTATTATTATTATTATTATTATTATTATTATTATTATTATTATTATTATTATTATTATTACATCTTTAACAGCTAATGACAGAGCTGTTGTGGATCAAACCAGCCTTCGGGCTTAATACTCAACGTACATACGACTGTTAACGTACAATTAAGGAATATGACGACGTGCGAATGATTGGACGAAATATGTAATTCTATGTTTATTAACCTTTTCTTTTTTTTTTCTTTATGTCGCACCGACACAGATAGGTCTTATTAGGTCTTATGGAGACGATGGAACAGGTAAGAGCTAGGAACGGGAAGAAAGCGGCCGTGGCCTTATTAAGGTACAGCTCCGGCATTTGCCTGGTGTGAAAATGGGGAACTACGGAAAACCATCTCCAGGGCTGCCGACAGTGGGGCTCGAACCCACTATCTCCCGATTATTGGATACTGGCCGCACTTAAACGACTGCAGCTATCGAGCTCTGTCTTTTTAATTGTCACATCTTATAAATTTGAAGCCATATCCTGAATTGTGTTGAACCAAAATCTTTTCATATTCCCACTGTACACCAGTACAGACACCACCCTGATCATGGTCATTAGATATAGCTTGAGAACACAGCACTGTCGATAATGATGTGCTAAGTTAAAAAGGAAAAGGAAAAAAAGAGAAATCCTGATCGTTCAACGATGTGGAGCACTTGACATCTATCATTTGCCCTAATTCGTTCACAGGAGATCTGAAGGAGCAGCGTAAAACTCTCCAGAATCTAAGAAGCATAACAAACCTACGTTTGCAATTAGCTGGAAGTGGAGCGAAAGAGCCCTCAGATAGGCACGAACCGCGATTCAATAGTTCACAGCATGCTCGAGATTAGTTGCGCATGAGGGGTCTGCTCTACATGTCCAGTAGATACAGGTCACCAAGTTCTAACGGGACCGGTCGTACTTGTGGCTATCTTCATCGACGTTACCTTCATAGCAAGGAGCTGTTCGTCCCCTCAACTGGGTTATGTCAGACGAATAAGGGAAACTCTGCCTTCCAACACTCCCAATTGCCCTAGAAATGTGCAACAGTGCATACATCTCTCCACATAGGGCTGGTACCAGAAAGGGCATTTGGCCGTCAAACACAGCCAGTCGATGTGTGCTGTACAATTTGCTTCTGCGACCACACAAGGGCGTGGTAACAACGCAAAAGAAATGCCTAGAATGAATGCAGTTTCGTAGGTCATTTTACCTTTGAACTTTATTATTTAACGCCTTTCCTACATGACTGCTTTTCGTTCTCATTATTATTATTATTATTATTATTATTATTATTATTATTATTATTATTATTATTCAATATATCTGTGAACACTTTGAGCGGATTATTGATTATGCAATTGCTGTGAAAATCCTTCCGTTCGTTCCTCACGTCCAGCCCATCCCATCCAAATAGTATTTATTTAATTTTAAATCTGCAGGTTACTGCCTTTTAAGCGATGAGTGGTGGAAGTGGTGGTGGTGGTGGTGGTGGTGGTAGTAGTAGTAGTGGCGGTGGATTATTGCTTTAAGAAGAAATAAAACTATCCAGCCATTCTCTATATTACAACAATCAGATGGGAAAAAGTGGAAGGGGTCCGACACTTCGAAAAATGAAGATATCGGCGAAGGAAAGACAAGGGCCATGAAAGGCGTGAAAAGAAAAGACTCCCTTGCCCTTGCAACCTAATAGCATCGGGGCTAAAAAAAAACAAGAGTCGAGTAAGGGAAGTCGGTTAGGATAGATAAAACTGAGGGATCTGGCACAAGTAAGTGGAAACAATACCAGGACTCAGCTATGGACCTCCTAGTCGCCAACCCACGCTTCCAAGTTAAGAGCCCCCGACCCCTTTTAGTCACCTCTTACAACAGGCAGGGAATACTGTGGGTGTCATTCTACCTCCCCTATCAACAGGGGGATTGTAAGCGATGAAAGAATACAAGATGTAGTTACTGGTGGAGTAATCTATATTTGGATCGAGGAACTGTAAAGGAGTAAATCTGTTCGAATACCGTGGTGTTCTAGCCCGCCTGGTGGCCATGATCGATAAAACGTCAAGTCTATATCGTCTGACACCGTGGTTAACTGCTTCGAGTCCCGTCGGTCGAAAAACATTTTCATCATCAGAATGTTTGCCGGCAGGATAGGACAGGTGGTGGTATACAATTTCTAATGACTAGATTACGTGCCAAAAACCTGGATTCAATTCCAAACCTCTCCGCAGTGTTCATATGGAGTGAGGGCATATGGGTTGGCTACGTGCCGACACCGGGTTTCACCTTCTCCCTAGCTCATTATTTTTTTACAAGTTACTTTACGTCGCGCTGACACAGATAGGTCTTATGGCTACGATGGGACAGAAAAGAGCTAGGAGTTGGAAGAAAGCGGCCATGGCCTTAATTAACGTACAGCGCCAGTATTTGCCTGGTGTGAAAATGGGAAACCACACAAACCAACTAAACCATATAGAAGCATTGTTGAGGGTATTGCTATATCCGGAGCGGAGGGCTGGGAGACGCCAAAATGCTGTAATTAAGAAGAGGGGTACTGGAGACGCTGCCGTCGAAATACAATAGGTGATAGAGTGAGGAATGAGGAGATGGGAATAGTGAAAATGACAAGCCTTACTGCCGGCAGACCTGAAGATGGTTTCTGTGGTTTCCCATTTTCACACCAGGAAAATGCTGGGGGTACCTCAATTAAGGAAAGGGGCGCTTCTTTCCCAATCCAAACCCTTACCTATCCCATCGTTGCCATAAGACCTGTCGGTGTTGGTGGGACGTAAAAGAAATAGCACAGGAGACGTCAATATGCTGGACGTTTGTCTCTCATGAGTTCTTTTCCGTCATAGTAAATCTACTGACACGAGACTGGTGAACTACTAGACTACACTTGAGGCTAAATCGAACCCGCCAACTTAGGATCGTAAGGCCAGCTCTCTCGTCTAGGCCACTCAGCCTCGCGAAAGTGGATGAAACAGGTGTCAGCTATGTGTATATAACAGAGGTGCTCAGCTGGACGGCCGTTGAGGCTAGCCCAGTGCGCCCGGGCTGGCGTAACATAACTGTGGGCAGTTTACGCAGCAAGCATAACGCCGCAATGAAGCGCGAGAGCGAACACACTTTTCAGGAAAGCAAGGAAGATTGACGTTCGATTGTGATTACGAAGTTTTCCTCCACTACTCAGCGAAGTGCTGACTGGGATACATTATTTAAAATAAAAGTCTATAATTCGGCTCCATGGCTAAATGGTTAGCGTGTTGGCCTTTGGTCACAGGGGTCCCGGGTTCCAATCCCGGCAGGGTCGGGAATTTCAACCATCACTGATTAATTCCGCTGGCGCGGGGGCTGGGATCAGTATTGGCCCCAGTTCTCTTCAACCTATACATCAATGACTTACCACCAACCACAGCTACTAAGTTCATCTATGCAGACGACATTGCATTGGTAGCTCAAAACAGAAATTTTGAGGATGGAGAAGGCATTCTTTCAGCAGACTTGGTCAAAATGGCAACTTTCTTCAAGTTTTGGCGTTTGATCCCAAGTGCTTCTAAGACCGAGGTTTCATGTTTTCATCTCAGCAACCGACTCGCAAACTATGAGCCATCTGTCTTATTCCTTGGTGAAAAACTAAAGTACAACCCGTTCCCGAAATATCTAGGAGTCACAATGGACAGGACTCTGAGCTACAAAGAACATCTCACCAACCTCTCTCACAAAATCGTTACAAGGAATAACAACCTACACAAGCTTTGTGGCAGTTTCTGGGCAGCCTCGGCTGACTGCTTACGATTAACGGGTATCAGTCTTGTCTACTCTGCAGCGGAATACTGTGCCCCAGTATGGCTGGAAAGTGCACATGTGCATAAAGTGGATACTAAGTTGAATGATGCCATGGGCTGCATAACTGGTACTGTAAAGTCAACACCTCGCCACTGGTTACCCGTACTTAGTCATATCCCATCACCCCACCTGAGGAGAAAGGAAGCTCTGCTGAGAGAAGCAAAGAAGATCTGGTCATCTCCCTCATTATCAGTTCACCAGGAATTTTGTTACCCATCGCCACGACGACTTCGATCTAGGAGACCAGCAAGTATACTCGCTGGCCGACTCTTGAGGGATAATTTTAATCTAAACGAGAGCTGGCAGGATGAGTGGTCAATTTCAACATCTGGAACAAATGCTCATGACCTAAATCCAATCCTGAAAATGAAGGGATTCGACCTCCCAAGAAAACTATGGTGTCGCCTCAACAGACTGAGAACTGGGCATGGACGCTGCAATTTCTTACGCTATAAGTGGGGTTGGATGGTTTCTCCAATGTGTGAATGCAATGAAGAGGAGCAGACCATGGACCATGTCATCCTGCGCTGCCCTCTTCATGCCTACTCCGGAAGCCCCAGCGACCTGTTTTATCTTTCAGAAAGTGCTGTAGAGTGGCTGAAACACTTGGACCTGGACTTATAAAGTTGTAGTTATAATCACCATACGATTAAATAAATAAATAAATAAATAAATAAATAAATAAATAAATAAATAAATAAATAAATAAATAAAATCTTCTTCACGACGCGCAGGTCGCCTACGGGTGTCAAATCGAAAGACCTGCACCTGGCGAGCCGAATATGTCCTCGGACACTCCCGGCACTAAAAGGCCATACGCCATTTCATTTTTATCGCAACAAAAAATAACTTTTAAAGATATTCCGGTTTGGTTTATACTGCGCTTGATATAAACAGTCAGTTTTATTTTATTATATTTATTCATTCAAAGAAAACTGACACGTTATAATTTTCGTGTTATAATCTAGAAAGGTACAGGACTTAAGCGTATAAGCTACAATTTACAATTCCTTGGATGGGAATGACAGTATTTTCATTCTTTAAAAAACGTAAAATGCCTTTTATTCATTAAGCAAAAAGTAATATAATTACATAATGAACAATGATTATGCACAGTGTTGTAGTGTTGTAGGACTTTCCCTGTTCACTGAATTTCTGAAAATATTATTCAAAATTTGCTTGATGATGATGATGATGCTTGTTGTTTTAAGGGGCCTAACATCGAAGGTCATCGGCCCTATTCAAAATTTAACAGGCATCCAGTGATAACAGCTAGCCTCCAAATGTCGAGAGGAAGTATCATCTTCTTCTTTCTTGTTGCTATTTGATATTTGCTTTACGTCACACCGATACAGATAGGTCTTATGGCGACGATGGGACAGGAAAGGCGTAGGAATGTGAACGAAGCCGCCGTGGCCTTAATTAAGGTACAGCCCCAGTATTTGCCTGGTGTGAAAATGGGGAAACCACGGAAAATTATCTTCAGGGCTGCCGACAGTGGAGTGTTCACTGTACACGTTCCATGATCATTAAAATTCTTTTTCTTAGACCCCTAAAACAGAGATGAACCCGTTATAATCTGCGCTATTATATCATACTGTACCAGGTATAATAGGAAAGGGAAAGTAAGCTATACATGAGCGATGTAGCATCACACAACCTTGGCATATTCAGTAAGGAGGTGAGGTAAGGTCACTCATCACATTCGTTCTTCAGCAAACCAAACCGCTCTAATTACTGTGAACAGTGAAACGAGTACCGACGTCGTAACACACTCGAAATACACGGCAGTATAATGGAGGCTAATTTAAAAAAATATTTACTAACAACCTCTCAGATCCTCCCAAAGGATAACCATATCAGACTTCAGTTTGCAATATACCAAGATAAGAGTGGTAATCGTACACCAACATGCTGCGTTGAAAAGAAGACTCTGCTGGAAAAAAAAAAAAAATCAACATGCTGGTATCTCTTAAAATCTATAGCAATTGAAGGAATGTTAAACAAAAAACGTCATTCGCGATTTTCTGTGTAGCTACGACATCTCTCATGGTGTGTATTTGTAATTAAATGGAGCTAGGATGTGTCACATTGCTACAACTCTCTCTCTCTCTCTCTCTCTCTCTCTCTCTCTCTCTCTCTCTCTCTCTCTCTCTCTCTCTCCCTCCATTCGTTCAGTCGAGTACGGCTCTCAGTAATCCTACGGATCATATCTCCATTCAGTTTCTTTCAGTTCAGCGATCGTCACGCCAGTCTCTCCTTTGACTCAATCTAACCAGCAACGTGATCTTGGCCTTCCAGGTCTTCTTTTCCATCTACCGTTCCGAGCATTACATCTTTTTTCCAGGTAATATTTCTCAATATGCAGCCGAAATAGGACAGCTTTTGTCTCACTAAACTCCATTCCAAGGAGATTTTTAAGCTTAATCTGTTGCAATATTTTATTATTACTCATTTTGACTGTGTACGGTATTCTCAGCAGATGTCGCCAGCACCAAACCTCACACGAATCGATCCTTCTCCTGTCAGCTTTCGTCTATAGCAATTGAAAGGATGTTAAACAAGAAACGTTGTTCACGATTTCCTCCAGTCTCCATTTGGTTCTCCCACTGCTGTACCTGCATATCCAGTTTATTGAGTTCTTTCCAACTGGCAGCAGCCGTCTGACTTCAGGGGTGCAGTCGTCTTCACGATTAATTTTAGAGTCAAGGAAGGTGAAACTCTATTTGCCCACTACTAAACCGATGGCTCTACATGCTAATGAAACTTGGAATATGACAGCGGAGTCAGCTCAAAATATCAACGTCGTTCATGAACGGTGCTTCAGACGAACTCTGGAAATATGCATCCGTGACCACAGTACGAATGAAATAGTCTTGCGCAGAAGTGGTCTGCATACCTTGTACAAAACTGCAGCCGAAAGAAGACTGAGATCTGCGGTCACTGTTCTACGGATGGGTAATGGAACAATTCCAAAACTATACTGACGTGGATACCTTCACACAGACGAAGAGGAAGAGGAAGGCCACGCAACACCTGGAGCCGAAAATTAAACAAGGATTTTCAGTAGATGAGTGTTCACGGTGATGACGTAGGTAGTCCAGCGGCAGGAAGAATTCACTGGAGAAGTCTCGTTGCCCGATTTGTGCTTAGCATGGGAACAACTAAGCCTAATTAAACAAGTTCATGCTGTAGAGGGTATATTAGATTTGATCACAGCTTTCATATGAAGTTGCAATGGAAAAAAATATATACAGGGTGTTAGGTGTATACGTGCAGATATTTCTTGTAGCAATAGAGAACGATGTGACGAACCACTATATATCAAACTTTTAGTAATCCGCGGAAGTTATTTCCGAGAGCAAAGTGATATGATGTTTTTAGAATAGGTAGTATGCCTCGTTCTGCGAATGAATAGCTTCCCGTTGATAACAGGCAAGTCACGCGCCATCCGTACCAAACTGGTTCTACTGTAACAGCTGAACGCCACGAGATGTTACGTAATATACTTGCCAAACTGGTTTTATGTTTACGAGCAACTGAACTACGATAACAGCTGAAGGCTGCTACCGGTGTTCACAATGTTACGTTACATTCTCGCCAGACTGGTTTTGTTGTTAGTATTTAGTTTCCGTCAGACAACCCTAGTTATCGGTTTCGGACCCTGGAGCTGTATCGAATTGTCAGCGTTAATACTGGTTCATTTGCTGTTACGTCATTTAGGGGTTTGGGATATCTGTGGTCGTCAGCCCCATGGTCTAGTGAGTATGGAAATGACCTGAAAACCTATGTCTTTACGCCAACGAAAGTAAGCATGGGATTGAATTGAATTAGGCAAGCACAGCCAACGTTTTACTTCAAACGAATAATGGACATGTTATACAAATAAATAAATTAAACGTACCTACATTTCGTACCTCCTGCCGGGCTGTGTGGCTCAGAAGGTTGAGGTGCTGGTCCTTTGACTCCAACCTCGCAGGTTCGAACTTGGCCCAGTCCGGTAGTTTTTGAATGTGCTCAAATACGTCACACTCGTGCCGGTAGATTTAGTGGCACGTAAATAGAACCCCTGCGGGACTAAATTCCGGCACCTCATCCTCTCCGATAACCGTAAACGTAACGCAAATACCATTATTATTATTATTATTATTATTATTATTATTATTATTATTATTATTATTATTATTATTATTATTATTATTATTATTGACTACTCGCCAATAATGTCTGCCTAGAAAATACTTCTCATCGTTTATAACTATGGATCTCGACAGTTGTATAATGTCCTAATTATGATGATTTTCAAAATTGGCTTTAAGTCGCACCTACACAGATATGTCTTATGGCGACGATGGGACAGAAAAGGTGTAGAAGTGAGAAGGAAGCCTTCGTGACCTAAATGAGGTTCAACTCCAGCATTTTCCTGATGTGAAAATGGGAAACCACGGAGAACCATCTTCAGGGCTGTCGACAGTGGAGTTCGAACCCAGTATCTCCCCACTGAAAGTTCACAATTTCGCACCCCTAACCGCACGACCAACGTATTCCAAGCTCTAATGCCGGGTTGAGTACCTCCGACGATAGAGCGCTGGTATTCTGATCCCATCTTGGCAGGTTCGATGGAGGCTCAATTCGGGGGTATTTGAAGGTGCTGAAATACGCCAGTTTCGTGTCTGTAGATTTACTTGCATTAAAAAAAGTCCTGCGGTACAACATTCCAGCACCTCGGCGTCTCCAAAACCCGACAAAGTAGTTATTGGGACGTAAAAAATTACATTATTATTTCGTGCTTGCAAACGAAAAGCATATGTGTAATGGTAAAATAAAGCAAAATAAAAGTGGCCAGTCTGAGTTGCTCAGACGTTTAAAGCACTGGTTTCTTGTTTCCAACTTAGCAGGCTCGATCTTGGGTCCGTCCGGTGGCATTCGAAGGTGCTCGTCAGCCTCGTGTCGGCAGATTTACTGGCACGTAAAAATAACTCCTTCGGGACTAATTTACAGCGCCTCCAGAAACAGTATGAGTAGTTAGTGGGACGTAAAGCAAATAACATTACCGGTATTATTATTATTATTATTATTATTATTATTATTATTATTATTATTATTATTATTCACCTGTTCATACTTTCGTCTTATTCCTCTTTTTACTCTCCTTTTAAGTCGTATACTTGTTATTCATATTTGATGTTTTGTTATTAATATTATTGTTATTTTTATATAATTATTATTTTTATTATTTAGTTTATTTCGTTTATTTATAACATCTCTTTAGCTTCATGTGACACAATACTTTTTCCGTCTTTAATTCACCTTTTGTGTCGTGTTCCGGTGTACTTCTGTCTTGTGCTTCAAGACAGTGCTGCAAGATCTGTGTTTGCTTCCCCAGCCCGGGGGTGTTTCGTTTCTCATGTGACAGAGTTACATCTTACATTCTGTTACATGTTTAAGTTTGGCCTTGTGATACATCGCCTTTCATCTGCTCTGCAGCCTTTAAAAGTGTAGCATGGTCAATGACCTCAGTGCTTGTTTTGTTCACATATCTGGACTAAGAACTTGTCTCACTCGGCACAGCAAGTTCAAGGCCAACCACTTCTATCTGTTTGTTTGTTTATTTATTTATTTACCCAGGTATGTATGTCAACATTGTACTATGTCAACATCGTACCATGAAAACGTACTCAATAAACGGGGTGTTTGGGGGGGTCTCTGTCCTGGGTGGTGTGTTCTGCGGGCCTCCTCTGGGGTCCGTGTTGTTGCTGCGGTTATCTCTCTGCGCGTTCAGGTATTTACTAACATGTTCAATTCAATTTATTGTATGTACAAGACATACGTCCAACTTGAATTATTTCATCCTCACAACTCTACTTCCTTACTCCATGGCCCAAGAGCTACACGTATAGCTGACGGCCCACCCACCCCTCTACGAGTGTGGGAATGAAATAACTAATTTGATTGAATTGTTTTCATATTTCAGTAGTGATGAATATAAAACAAGCATTTTACCGGGCGAGTTGGCCGTGCGTGTAGAGGCGCGCGGCTGTGAGCTTGCATCCGGGAGATAGTAGGTTCGAATCCCACTATCGGCAGCCCTGAAAATGGTTTTCCGTGGTTTCCCATTTTCACACCAGGCAAATGCTGGGGCTGTACCTTAATTAAGGCCACGGCCGCTTCCTTCCAATTCCTAGGCCTTTCCTATCCCATCGTCGCCATAAGACCTATCTGTGTCGGTGCGACGTAAAGCCCCTAGCAAAAAAAAACAAAACAAGCATTTTTGAATTTGTATACGTGTTAATGATGATGATTGCTGTTTTAAGGTCATCGGCCCTTAAAAACGCAAAATGTCTTCTGTTTTAACTCGTAGTGAATAAGAAACAAAATATAAATTTCTCGAACACACGTAAAGAACCAAAAAAACCGAGCTCGATAGCTGCAGTCACTTAAGTGCGGCCAGTATCCAGTATTCGGGAGATAGTAGGTTCGAACCCCACTGTCGGCAGCCCTGAATATGGTTTTCCGTGGATTCCCATTTTCACACCAGGCAAATGGTGGGGCTGTACCTTAATTAAGGCATGGCCGCTTCCTTCCCACACCTAGCCCTTTCCTGTCCCATCGTCGCCATAAGACGTATCTGTGTCGGTGCGACGTAAAGCAAGTAGCAAAAAAAAAAAAACATGCAGTGTAGGATTGAGCAACTGCCGAAATGCGTTCAAGGTCAATGTCTAGCGTTTTAACAAGCACGTCTTCCGCACTCGCGCACTGAAACTCTCGATGTATATTTTTTGTTACCGGTACATCAATTTCCCTGCTCGGATTTATGAGAATATCGACCTATCGAGACTCAAAATACTAAGGCGATACTGTACTGTACTCCCAAGCCATTACGTTGCAGAAATGGCGTAACATCTGACATACTAAAGTAAAACTCGTAGCAATTGTTCAAAGTGATCACCCTGGGCTTCCCTGCAGGCTTCACTTCTCCGAATCCAGTTGCGACGCATTCGAGCCAAGACACCAGGGTTGTGTCCGACTCGTTGGCTGAACGGTCAGCGTACTGGCCTTCCGTTCAGAGGGTCCCGGGTTCGATTCCCGGCCGGGTCGGGGATTTTAACCTCAACTGGTTAATTCCAATGGCACGGGGGCTGAGTGTATGTGTTGTCTTCATCATCATTTCATCCTCATCACGACGCGCAGGTCACCTACGAGAGTCAAATGGAAAGACCTGCACCTGGCGAGCCGAACTCGTCCTGGAATATCCCGGCACTAAAAGCCATACGACATTTCATTTCATTTCATTTCACCAGGGTTGTTCAGAATATCCTCTGCTGCTTAAACAATACGTTCACGGAAGTCGTCCGAAGTGGTTACTTCAGTTCGATATACTTTGTGTTTCATGTTCCCCCAGACATTAAAGTCCATTGGAATAACGTCTGGAGATCTGGCTGGCCAATTGATAGTTCCATATCGTCCTGTCCACCGTTGAGGAAATGTCTGTACCATCGTGTAAAATCCACGTGGTTCTGCGTAGTCGAAGCGACACGTCCTCTGAAAGCTCAAGTAACGTACTGTATCTACAGGAGCAAGGTAACATTAATAAAAAAGATGATTAGTCCACGTAACCGACTTCCTACTACACCCATCCAGGTATTAATTCATAACCGGTGCTGGAAATTGCCTTCTCCTACTGAATGGGGACGTTCCACAGCCCATGAGTGGGATATAGTGGGTTCGAACTCCTCTGTCGGCAGCCCTAAAGACGGTTTTCCGTGGTTTGCCATGTTCACACCAGGCAAATGCTGGTGCTGTTCCTTAATTAAGGCCACGGTTGCTTCTTCACGATCCTAGCCCTTTCCTGTACCGTCGTCGCCGTAATATCTATCTGTGTCGTGGCGACGTACATCAGCTCGTAAGAAAATGGTAATCAGCTGTCAAAGACACTGCACCCGTTGAATATGGTCAGGATGCACTCGTTCTTCATGCAATGCCCTACGTATGGTCCAAGTTGGTACACCAACGGCACGTGTTATACTACGCGTACGGCGCCCGGGATCATCGTTTACTATTGTTACGATGCCCGGCTCCATGGCAAAACGGTTAGCGTGCTGGCCTTTGGTTACAGGGGTCCCGGGTTCGATTCCCGGCAGGGTCGGTATTTGAACCATCATGGTTATTTTCCCTGGCATGGGGCTGGGTGTATGTGTTGTCTTCATCCTCATTTGATTATCATCAAGATGCGCAGGTCACCTACGGGAGTCAAACCAAAAGACATGCACCTAGCGAGCCGAACCCGTCCTGGGATCTCCCGGCACTAATATCCATACGCCATTTCATTTCCATTGTCAGGATGTCTTCTTCCGCGTCTAGAATTACACGTGGCCGTTTAGGCCATCGCTTCTGAAAGCGTGATGTAACACAACCTGCATCGCGAATACGCTGCAGTACAGCAAGTATCGTCTGTTGGAAAGCCTTTTCCGATAGATTCATTGAGGGCGACCCGTGTTCTGTTCTGCCACTCGATACACTAGCAGCATATCATGGTATTCGTGGTATTCATACACTGGCATTATTCAAATACTGCTACTACGAAGTAACTCGCGTACTAAACGGACGATAATTCGCCTCTCTGACAGCTGTTATTCAGGTCAAGGTCAGACAGACAGCTCATACCTCTAGTCCGGTGGTTTCATGTAGGGGCGGGAACCCGTCCCACCACACCCCCGTCGCTAGAAACAGCAGACGACCGACCGGCCCGTGACAGGTCTAGTGAATTTGTCAAACTGCTTACGTGAAATATTCTCCCACAGTGTGATTTCAATACCATGGATTCTTGGGAGACCAACTCGCCGTATGCAGAAACACTCCGTGTTGACGTGTACGTAAATAAAGTTTCTTACGTCAACGAAAGAATGCGTGGGATAGGATTTCCAAGTGAGTAATATCAGAACTGAATTGTCAAAGCACATCGAACGTTTTGCTTCATATCAATAAGGGACATGTTATAAAAATAAATAAATTAAACGTACTTCCTTTTCGTGCTTCCAAACGAAAAGAACTTGTTTAATGGTAAATTAAAGCACTCTGCTTTTGCAGTGCCTATTAAACGTATCCAAATAAACGTTGCCAGGCTGAGTGGCTCAGGCGGTTCAAGCTCTGGTTTCATGAACTTAGCAGGCTCGATCCTGGCTCAGTCCGCTGGTATTTGAAGGTGCTCAAATACGTCCGCTTCTGATCGGTAGAATTACAGGCACGTTAAAGAATACCCGTGGGCAAAATTCCGAAACCGCGCGTCTGCATTGGCACGTAAACATTTATTATTATTATTATTATTATTATTATTATTATTATTATTATTATTATTATTATTATTATTATTATTATTATTATTATTATTATTATTATTATTACTGAGCGAGTTGGCTATGTGATTAGGAGCGCGCGGCTGTCAGCTTGCATTCGTCGTAAAACCACCTACCAATATTATAATAAAAACTGTGTTACTCCATTATTAATAACTATTACGAAAATAAAAGTTAAACGCCCCACTCAAACTTCGTAGCTGGTAATCTGTCAGAAAACACTAAAGAAAATAGTGAACTTTTAACAAGTCCGAATTATTATTAATCTTATAATTGCGGACATGTCTCCGAAATTACCGAAACATGTACTTACAAATTGTTTTTACGTCGCACCGACACAAGTAGGTCTTACGGCGACGATGGGAGAGAAAAGGGATACAAGTGGGAAGGAAGCGTTCGAGGCCTTAATAAAGGTACAGTCCCAGTATTTCCCTGATGTGAAAATGGGAAATTACGGAAAACCATCTTCCCGGCTGCCGACAGCGGAGTTCGAATCCACTATCACCAAAATGCAAGCTCACAGCTGCGCGTCCCTAACCACACGACCAACTTATTCCAACCTCTAATGCCGAACTGAGTAGCTCGGACGATAGAGCGCTGGTCTTCTGATCCCACCTTGGCAGGTTCGATGGCGGCTCAGTTCGGTGGTATTTGAAGGTGCTCAAATAAGCCAGTCTCGTGTCTGTAGATTTACTTGCATTAAAAAACACTGCGGTAAAACATTCTGGCATTTCAGCGTCTCCGAAAACCGTGAAAATTAGTTAGTGGAACGTAAAGACATTATTATTATTATCATCATCATCATCATTATTATTATTATTATTATTATTATTATTATTATTATTATTATTATTATTATTATTAGCAGTAGTAGTAATATTATTATGATTACGGAAGTTCTAATTAAGCGGGTCCATTACAGTCATCACTTTACCTATCGGCACTTACTGTCCTGTAATAAGCCTTCTGTCCGCCTCTGTGGTATAGTGGTTAGTGTGATTAGCTGCCACCCCCCGAAGGCCCGGGTTCGATTTCGAGCTCTGACACGAAATTTGAAAAGGGGTACGAAAGTTGGAACGGGGCCCATTATGCCTCGGGAGGTCAAATGAGTAGAGGTGGTTCGATTCGCAACTCAGCCATCCTGAAAGTGGTTTCCCGTAGTTTTCCACTTCTCCAGGCAAATGCCGCGATGGTACCTAGCTTAAGGCCACGGCCGCTTCCTTCCCTCTTCCTTTTCTATCCCTTCCCATCCCCCCGCAAGGCCCCTGTTTATCCTAGCAGGTGGGGCCGCTTGGACGATGTACTGGTCATTCTCCCCAGTTGTATCCCCGACCCAATGTCTCACGCTCGAGGACCCTGCCCTTGAGGCGGTAGAGGTGGGATCCCTTGCTGAGTCCCAGCGAAAACCAACCCTGGAGGGTAAAAATATTAGGAAGAATAAGCCTTATATTACAAATGCCCGGCGGCAATTCCACAGTACCGGTAGCTCTTTTTCCTTCGAGCAATGTTCACGATGGATGAAACTACGGTTTTTGAAATTTGTCTCATTAATAACAATTTCACTGAATACTTATAGCCTTTTCTTTCAGTGTCCACCGTCCTTTCATTGACCTGAAAAGTTTATGAATAAGCATAGACAACTCGCATTGTCTATTGTCAGAAGTTCATCGTAGACTGTTGCAATAACAGCACAGAAATGTTGCGCTCATTTTTCATTACTTATTAACTATTTCCTTTAATTTTGTCAGCTTGGATCACTGAGTAATGCCAATGACGTCTTATAAATCACACACAACTACACAACACTTGATTCGCATGCATGTGCTGGTACGGATCTTCGACGTCACTGTAAGAATTCCGTGTACTTTTCAAACAGACTACCCTAGACCGGTTTTCGAGTACAGCAAGTGGCCAGGCACGTGAGTCAACCTCTCCTACTTGCCAAGCCTTTAGGGGAAGTGCACAACAACATGTGTTGGCCTGCGATAAGAAACAGGTTCAACAAGCCCTATACTCTGCTACTGTACTTCCATTACGCGTGGACAGAATGACGTAACCGGCGCATCCTGCTACGGCCGTTCAAAACACATTAGGTCCTGAAATATTTGGCTCTGTTATGGGCAAACTAATAGGACAAGGTAAAAAGTATATAGCATATATTGTGAGATGTATTTTTCTTTGCCGACTAGCTTAATATCTGCACGTATACCCCTAACACCCTGTATATATAGAATGTCTTCATATATATGAGGATAGCGAAATGCTAACACATTCCTCTGAGAGGGCTGAGAGCATCCTGTCCCAATCCTCTCATCAGTATTTGACTCTTTCATATAAGAACAATGAACAAAACCTGGGCCAACCGGACAGAAAGCTAATGTGTTCATCCCCAGGCCACGGCGACCATCGTTTGAGTATTCCTGATATTCCTCGGTAGTATCTTAGTGCATTAATCTTTACATCCCTGATTTCATGGAAATCAGTTTGTAACACGCATCAAATGAGGTAGATGTTTCGAGTAGAAAATAGTTCATATTGTATGCAGTCCGACTTCACTAGCACTTCTTAAGATAAAACTATATTTTCTTTCTACTCACCCATTTGTGCGCAACGCAACCGTCTGCTACAAGAAGAGCAACTCACCTGCAACAAAACAGTGTGAAATAAATAAACAAATAAATAAATAAATAAATAAATAAATAAATAAATAAATATAAGAAGGTGCAATCATAGTTGGTTAGGTGATCGTTTCTTATTCACGGTTGTAGGATCGAACCCCGACGAAATGTGTTGAGATTTAAGAGTGCTTTAAAGCTAGATATCTGTACCGGTAAATTTACTGTAGCCTTAAAGATACTAAATTTTACAGCCCCCATTGCCATACGGTAGGCATGAATGTAATTGTACAGTGCACCAGCTGTCGCGAAGGAAATGGCATCAAGATCGTGGGTCCGATCCCGGTTGAAGTACTCTGATACATGGATATTTAAAAAAACTACAATTATTTATGCCGTACACTTAAGGAATACTTCTTTTATCTTGAGAGTAACGCATTCGTTTCAGCTAATCAATTAAAGTCGCTCTGTCATGATTAACCATGTGATGAAATATGTAGTGTGCATACAATGAAATTTTTCGTAAGTAACAGGCGTATTGACATGATAGCCTTTCAACCAGCTAGCAAGCAAGGACTAAGATTAGATCCCACTATATGCTTTGAGTCGCACATTGGCCAGGCCGAAGAGGTGGATGCCGAGAAGAAGTCGATTTATCATCCAACCGTGAACTACTATAGAGACAAAATTCATCTAGATATATCTCCATCCATGGACTCATGATCGGAGCTCGAGGCACAATCCCTAAATTTCTTTTACAGCTATGGTATTCTCACGGTCTCAGTTGGACAGGACTTCACGACATCGCTATCGCCGCAATACGAGGCTCAATAACCATACTTACCATTTGAAGAATCGTACATCAATCCACATTCCAAATTTATTCCTGAGCCTTATGATGGTTATTTCTACATGGCACACTAGCAAACTCACCAATAACTTAGAAGACAAAATACTGTGCAGTCGACATACTTCGTCCTTGTGGCAGCCTCCTCATGGGGGAAAATTTAATCAATCTGCAAAGCAATCAAGCTTTCTGCTGTTTTGATTATCCGGGGGTATATAAATGGTGAAATTATACGTATAATAATAATAATAATAATAATAATAATAATAATAATAATAATAATAATAATAATAATGTTATTTTACGTCCCACTAACTATTTCTTAACGGTTTTACGAAACGCCGAGTTGCCGAAATTTTGTACCGCAGGAGTTCTTTCACGTGCTAGTAAGTCTGCCGACACGAGGCTGACGTATTTGATATATATATATAATAAGTTGCTTTACGTCGCACCGACACAGATAGATCTTATGGCGACGATGGGAGGGGAAACGGTTGGGAGTGGGAAGGAAGCGTCCGTGGACTTACTTAAGGTAAAGCCCCAGCATTTACCTGGTGTGAAAATGGGAAACCACGGAAAACCATCTTCAGGGCTGCTGACAGTGGGGTTCGAACCTACTATCTCCCGAATACTGGATACTGGACGCACTTAAATGACTGCAGCTACCGAGTTCGGTGGCGTATTTGAGGTGCTTCAAATAGCACGGGAGTGAGCCAGGATTGAACCAGCCAAGTTAGGTTCAGAAGACTAGAGCCTCAATCGTCTGAACCACTCAGCTGGCAAAAACCATAGGTCTTCGAAGAAAAATATTATTCCTTCAGGGGTACGCAGGTGAGGTATATAAAGAACGATATAATCGAATTCTTGAATAATTAGCATCATTTCAAATATAACTGGATAGTACATACACGTTTTATAATCTTAAGTTAGTAGTCTGACTGAATTTCAGACCATGCTACTCTTCTTCTTCTTCTTCTTCTTCTTCTTTTTCTTCTTCTACCCGATCTTTTCTTAATTTCTCAATTTCTTGAGAGCGACGTATCGTATGGATCTGACCAAGTATTACGGTCAAATGCCTTGCTGATACCAACCCTATGTGGATGGAAGTATTGTGTGCTTCTCTGGTGGTTGGTATTATTGTGTGTTGTATGTAGATGGAGGGATATACAGTATATTAAAACGAACACAAACCCTCAGCCCTCGAGCCAGAGGAATCACCATACGCAATTAGCATCTCCAGTCCGACAGGGAATCAAACCCTCGGAACCGAAAGCCACTACTGTGACCATTCAGCCAAGGAGCCGTGTCAGAGCATGCTATCTTCGACCTATCTTCAATACTGTCAGCACCCTGCGGAAGATACAGACTGTGCTATAACGTCATTTAATAGGTGCTTGGGTTGAAACGAAAGCGGGCCTATTCTTGATAAAAGACCGTCATTGACTTGGGGCTCCACTGAAAAATCATTTCAAGAATGACTGACTGTGTGGTTTTGAACTCACTTCCGTCCCAGATCCATGAGTACTAATAAAATTGAACAGTGCTTTCACCTACCTTGAACTACCTTGATCACCTGAGTTAAGTTACATGCCGTCAAATTAATGTAGGGGATTGCACATTCGACTCCAGATTAGGACATCGTTTTCTAATCGCACGTATGGGCATATTGATGATGTTGATGATGATGATGCTTGTTGTTTAAAGGGGCCTAACATCTAGGTCATCAGCCCCTAATGGTACGAAATGAGATGCAATGCAATGACAATTTAAAAGTCCAAAATTAATTCACTGACCAGAATTCAAAACGCGATGATGAAGAATGAATGGATGAATATGAATTTAAAACAATCAGTGGATTCGACCCGCAATGCCACCTCACCTTCCCAGAGACTATATTACTGACCAAGGGACTGCTTCCGAAACACAATCCTGAATCGATGATGATTGTTGTACAAATGGGTTCAAAATCCAGGTCAACGATCCCTCATAATGGTACTTATCGCTAGTAAAGTAGAACCATGGTATTTCTCAAGTTGCGGTACTAATCAAAAGTAGCGTAAACTCACGGTGTTCCACACATTATGGTACTATCACAAGTATTGTACGTCGCATAGGTAACGCAGGCCTATGGTGTTTCTCACATAATGGCGCCATTCGCAGGCAACGCAAACCTATGGTGCACCTCATATAGGTGTACTAATCAACAACTTGATTTACGTCGCACCGACACAGATAGGTCTTATGGCGACGATAAGATAGGAAAGGCCTAGGAATGGGAAGGAATCGGCCGTGGCCTTAATTAAGGTACAGCCCCAGCATTTGCCTGGTGTGAAAGTGGGAAAACACGGAAAACCATCTTCAGGGCTGCCGAGAGTGTGGCTCGAACCCACTATATCCCGGATGTAAGTTCACAGCTGCGCGCCCCTAACCGCACGCCCAACTCGTCCGGTGGTGTACTAATCACACGGACTCGTACCATCCCATGGTGTTCCTCACATAGTGGGTACAAATCACAGACAACGCCGACCAACGGTGTCGCTCATATAGTGGTACTAACACAGGCAACGTCAATACCTGTGGTGTTTCTCACATAATGGTTCAAGTCACAGGCAACGTAAACCCGTGATGTTCCGCATATAGTGGCACTAATCAAAGGTACTGGAAACCAACAGTGAACCGCTCTCTGCTACTACTGATCACAAATATATTGTGTACCTAACATAGTTGTGCTGTTCGCAAGTAAAGGCGACCCATGGTGTTCTCCGCGTGATGGTACTAATCACAAGTAGTTTCATGGCTCCAATTCAATCATCCCTTGGTCGCCCCTTTTAGCCGCCTCTGACGGTGTATTCTTCGTCTGCGTACCCCAAATAAGAGGATACAAACTGTACTACTACGATAACAATACTTGGAGCCGTTACTGTAACAAAGAACTTGCTTCTCAAAAGTTGGTTTACTGGCAGGAAGTTAGTGTGTAAGGTCGATGGTTCGTCTCCCAATAGTTTCAAGTCAGAGTATTAAGATTTACTTGACTACTGAGGTGTAGTTGTAATTGTACAAGATTAAGAACGAACAAAGTATGGTAACCTCCGTGGCTCAGGTGGCGGCCTCTCACCGCTGGGTTCCGTGGTTCAAATCCCGGTCACTCCATGTGAGATTTGTGCTGGACAAGCGGAAGCGGGACAGGTTTTTCTCCGGATACTCCGGTCTTCCCTGTCATCTTTCATTCCAGCAACACTCTCCACCATCATTTCATTTCATCTGTCAGTCATTAATAATTGCCCCAGAGAAATGCGACAGGCTTCGGCAGCCGGCACAATACCAATCCTCACCGCTAGATAGGGGCTTCTTTCATTCCATTCCTGACCCGATCGGATGACTGGAAACAGGCTGTGGATTTTCAAGAACGACCAACAAGGAACGTTTCCCGCTAGTTGCCTGGAGATGGACAGGAATATTCAGAGGGAATTCCCGTTATAGTTGGCTGCCAAAAGTAACCGTGGCCCAGATTCGAACGATTCAACTTCGACTTGCAAATCCAGTCTCAGTACGTGATTCAAGGTGCATTATATACCGTGGAAGGTCATTGGGAATACATATAGAGTGTATCAGAAGTGATGGCACAAGCCGAAAGTGAACGTAGAGTAGGGTCGCAAACAAACTGTCCGCAAGATAATAGCGCACGTATGCAGACGTCCCACTAATGGCGTGATGCTTGAACACATGGACACATCCTGTGCTTTAGGCATTTTTGCACTCAGTAACAAGCTTTCTTTCTTTCTTTCTTAATCTGCTTACCCTACAGGGTCGGTTTTTCCCTCGGACTCAGCGAGGGATCCCACCTCTACCGCCTCAAAGGCAGTGTCCTGGAGCTTCAGACTTTGGGTCTGGGGATACAACTAGGGAGGAAGACAAGTACCTCGCTGAAGAGGGGCCTTGCGGGGGGATGGGAAGATTGGAAGGGATAGACAGGGAAGAGGAAAGGAAGCAGCCGTGGCCTGGAGGAGAAGTGGGAAACCACGGAAAACCACTTCCAGGATGGCTGAGGTGGGAATTGAAGCCACCTCTACTCAGTTGACCTCGCGAGGGTGAGTGGACCCCGTTCCAGCCCTCGTACGACTTTTCAAATTTCGTGGCAGAGCCGGGAATCGAACCCGGGCCTCCGGGGGCGGCAGCTAATCACGCTAACCACTACACCACGGAGGCGGACCTCAGTAACAAGCTCCTTGTTCAAAACTATAGAGTATACGTTGGGTTCTTAACTATAAAATATTGTTATTGAGGCATAAGGTGTGTTCTGGTAATTTGGTAGTAACTAGGACGGCGGCACTGAATGTACAACAGTGTAAAGCACATTATGTGTACATGCATACAAGCAATTACGTCATCAGAGGCGAAGCGTTAACATACGTCCTCCATTAATTCACGAACAGTTTGACTGCGATCCCGTGGTTACCCAGGTGCTTTTGCTTCTCGAATCGTGTACGATCTACTGTTTCGGCTTGTGTCATCACTATTAGGACGCACCCCTCACACGTCGAAGAACAAAATATGTTATACGTACATGGGACAGGAAACGCTTTATTTCCCTATTAGAATTCATTCTACAATTTTTTCTTTTATAATTTGCCTTACGTCGCACCGACATAGATCTTATGGCAGCGTTGGGATAGGAAAAAGCTAGGAGCGGGAAGGAAGCGACGGTGACCTTAATTAAGGTACAGCCCCGTCATTTGCCTGATGTGAAAATGGGAGACCACAGACAACTATCTTCACGGCTGTCGGCAGTGAGGTTCAAATAAACTGTCTCCGGAATGCAAGCTGAATATGGAGGCAAACACTCTACTGCCTCAGCCACTCAACGCAGCCGGTTGGAATGGTGTAATTTCCGGGTCTGTCATTAAATTTGCCTGCAATTTCTTGCTACTTTCTTACTTATAACTTATGGTACAGTCATCGGATATGTATGCAAATGCATATTTTGTCTGCCGGTATGTAGACCTCCAAAACCGACAAGGAAATGCGTTTGAAGGTAAAAATGGATGAATTATTATTTTAATAGTGAATATATATGTATACTTGCATACATTTGAGGTTAGTGCATACATTTAATTTCGGATTTATTGTGCACGTTTTCGACTTTTATTGTGCATATTTTAACATGTTTTACAAGCTGTCTTCAGGAAAATGTAAATTAATGCAGTGAACTCTTGCGGAATGAGTGGCCTTGTTCTGAATGAACATTACAGCTCTGGTAAGATTTCAAGTAAAAATCAAGACAAGAACACAGCATGCAGTCCCGACTGTCCTGTCACATCCGTGGATATAAAGAGATCATTCTCCGCACTGAAGCTAATTTAAACAGACAAACGCCTCAAATTTAAAACTTGGAGAAGACTGCTGTAATGTACTGCAAAGCAAATTATGGGCAGGAAAAGTAGGATGTGCAGTGTAAAATGAAAAATGAATGTGTATTAAAGTGTGTTTCTGCACGTTTGTGTTTCTTACACGGTTTTCTTACAGACTTACAATTACGATTTATCATGTGTATTGATTAACACACCGTGTCTTATCTACGATTCGTGTGTGTGTATGATTTAACAGTGAACACTGGTAGACTGATGCGCACCGGGCGAGTTGGCCGTGCGCGTAGAGGGGCGCGGCTGTGAGCTTGCATCCGCGAGATAGTATGTTCGAATCCCACTATCGGCAGCCCTGAAAATGGTTTTCTGTGGTTTCCCATTTTCACACCAGGCAAATGCTGGGGCTGTACCTTAATTAAGGCCACGGCCGCTTCCTTCCAACTCCTAGGCCTTTCCTATCCCATCGTCGCCATAAGACCTATCTGTGTCGGTGCGACGTAAAGCCCCTAGCAAAAAAAAAAGAAGAAGAAGACTGATGCGTCTCACAAACTGCACTAGTTGAACAGCCGCAATTGTAAGTAGAGTGTGAGTTTTTTCATACAATTCTTTATCCATGATCACTTTATGTATTGGTCTAGGCGAATCGCGTTAGTAAAGGAATCGTATATTTGCATTTCATAAAAGTGTTTAATAATATGAAAATAAGTGTATACATCACTGCGTATTTTACAATTTTTTGCAGCATAGTTGCATGCTTATATTGGAGATTTATACAGCATATAAATCCGATGGTCCACCTCTGTGGTGTAATGGTTAGTGTGATTAGCTGCCACCCCCGGAGGCCCGAGTTCGATTCCCGGCTCTGCCACGAAATTTGAAAAGTGGTACGAAGGCTGGAGCGGGGTCCACTCAGCCTCAGGAGGTCAACTGAGTAGAGGTGGGTTCGATTCCCACCTCAGCCATCCTGGAAGTGGTTTTCCGTGGTTTTCCACTTCTGCTCAGGCAAATGCCGGGATTGTACCTCACTTAAGGCCACGGCCGGTTCCTTCCCTCTCCCTTGCCTATCCTTTCCAATCTTCCCATCCCCCACCAAGGCCCCTGTTCAGCATAGAAGGTGAGGCCGCCTGGGCGAGGTACTGGTCATTCTCCTCGCTTGTATCCCCCGACCCAATGTCTCATGCTCCAGGACACTGCCCTTGAGGCGGTAGAGGTGGGATCCCTCGCTGAGTCCGAGGGAAAAGCCAACACTGGAGGCTAAGCAGATTATGAAGAAGAAGAAAGAAAGAAAGAAAGAAAGATATAAATCCGATATCCGATGTCTACTTATGAATCAGATATCCTGAGTCCACCTAACTTTCACTTCCGTACAGTAAAGTCGCTCTGAAGATAGACATGCTACATATTTTAAAATAATAATAATAATAATAATAATAATAATAATAATAATAATAATAGTAATAATAATAATTCAGTTTGAGGTCAGTAAACATGCGGTTATGTCAACCTTTATACCCCTAAACAACGAGCGAGTTAGCCGTACGGTTAGGGTCGGGTAGCTATGAACTTGCATCCGGGAGATGGTGAGTTCGAATCCCACCGTCGGCAATCCTGAATATCGTTTTCCGTAGTTTCCTATTTTCAACCCAGGCAAATTCTTGGTCCGTACCTTAATTAATGCCATGGCAGCTACCTTCCGTACCCTTGCGTCGCGGAAAACCTTTGATGTGTTAGTGCGACGTTAAACCAGTAGCAAAATGGAAAAAAAAAACAAAACCTAAATACCGGGCGAGTTGGCCGTGCGCGTAGAGGCGCGCGGCTGTGAGCTTGCATCCGGGAGATAGTAGGTTCGAATCCCACTATCGGCAGCCCTGAAAATGGTTTTCCGTGGTTTCCCATTTTCACACCAGGCAAATGCTGGGGCTGTACCTTAATTAAGGCCACGGCCGCTTCCTTCCAACTCCTTGTCCTTTCCTATCCCATCGTCGCCATAAGACCTATCTGTGTCGGTGCGACGTAAAGCCCCTAGCAAAAAAAAAAAACCTAAATACAATAATGACCTTTATAAAAAGGTGTAATTATCTTGCCTCCATAAGTTTGTCGGCTCTTTCGACTGTTTGTTCCTTGTTACAGCTCTCAGTGAAGGGAATCAGTCAAGTACTCTGTCCTTGTTTCCAGTATCTGCGATCTTCAGAACGTATAATACTTTGGTCCAGGACGTGCCTTCTGTCCCATCGGCGCGGCACCACATTGTGTCTGATACGCTGAAGGTCACTCTCGCGAACGGGCTGAGAAAAAAGCTGCTGCTCTTGAATCTGTTGCCGGAACGACCTCGGTCTACACGCCATCATCTGCAGGGACACAAGTTCTCACGTTCAGAACTTCTGTTTTCTGTGCTGATTTTTTTTTTTTTTTTGTGTGTGGAGAATTTCTAGATAATGAACTTTAAAGTATGAATACAGTTTTCATATCTGTTGCCTACTCCAGTGGCAGGGAATGTTCCTGATGGCTTGTGCCATCACTTCTGGTACAGCCTGTATAAATTTCGAGTGACCGTCCCCGATAGATATGCGCCTTAAATCACGAAACTCAGACTGGATTTGCAAGTTGCAGTTGAAGTTCAATAGTTCTGAGCCCAATGTTAATGTCTTCGATCCCATTTGAGTTCAGTGGTATTTTAAGTAGTCAAATACGCCATCGTCGTATCCATAGACTTCCCAGCACGTAAATTAACACCAGCAGAATAAAATTTTCATCTCGGCGTCTAGGAAACCCGAAAAAGCAGTTAGTGGTATTTTTATTAAGCCACCAGGACGTCCGACTCCTTGGTTGAATGGTCAGCATTGAGGCCTTCGATTTACAGAGTCCTGGGTTCGATTCCCAGCCGGCCGGGGACTTTAATCATGTTTGATTACTTCTTCTGGCTCGGAATTGGGTGTTTGTGTTTGTTCCAACAATTTTCTCTTCACATTCAGACAACAAACTACACTACCAATCACCACAGAAACATCCCTCCATATAGGGTTGGCGTCAGGAAGGGCATCAGGCTGTAAAACAGAGGCAAATACACATGTGCGACACAGTTCGCTCCTGCGACGCCAAGGGTGTGGGATATGCGGAAGAAAAGAAATATTAAACCAACAGGATCTCGTTATAAACTACGTTTGACTTAGGTAGTTGAGTTATGATGACGAATTCAGCCCGAAATTCCTAGATAGCCGTAACTGATACAGACCTCGGGTAGCCATAATTTTGGTGTGTAAGAAATGTATGATTGTTAATATCATTTTAAATTTCACACTTTCTGCAATGGACCGTAGCAAGGATCATGGTTATTCTCGTCACAATACAACCTTGTATTGGGATTCTTTATCAGTCCGAAAGATAATTTCAATCTGCGCCTCGTGTTCGTGCTGCATTCCTTCCAGAGGCGAGCTTGCTATCCCTGAGTTGTGTATGCACGCTATATTGAAGCACATAAAAACATCACACAACTTCTCTCTCCGCGATGGCCTTCATTTGCATATATTAAGTTGTTTCAAGCCCATGTGCTGAAGATTTCACTTAGCGTGTATACTTTTCATTCCACGCAGGAGATGCAAATCACATTTAATTATTTCCTCTGGCATGACTCTTACATTTTATTGCCTCAATAAAAGTAAAAGTGTTTCTGCTGCCAGAAATTGATTTAAACACTCACAGCCTCTTTACTATTGGGGCAGATTCTTTCGAAAAGAGCTACTGTATCTCCCTCTAAATAACTTGAAAGAGATTAGTGAAAGATAGCATTCCATAAATGGCCTTGCTTGTCTTTGCCAGAGAGATGGTAGGCTATACTGTACTTACAGAGAAAACTGATCGTCTTTCGGAGAGACATTCTCCAAACTGAAGTTCTATAACGGGTCATCAGTGACACCTGAAGAAAAGATCTCTGCAAGTTGCTTTACGTCTCACCGACACAGATAAGTCTTACGGCGACGATGGACAGTAAAAGGACTAGGAATGGGAAGGAAGCGGCCGTGGCCTTAATTAAGGTACAGACCAGCATTTGCCTGCTGTGAAAATGGGAAACCACGGAAAACCATCTTCAGGGCTGCCGACAATGGGATTCGAATCGACTATCTCCCGAATACTGGATACTGGCCGCAATTAAGCGACTGCAGCTATCGAGCTCGGTAAGAAAAGATCTTGGTTACCGATACATCTATTTCATTTCGAGACCGTTTGATAAAGGCGATCTACGATTCTCCGACTAAGAAAGTGGAGAAAACGATCAGCTTTTCTTAAAAGTAGAGTGTTGGCAATTATCCCCTTGTAACTATTATCACAGAAATAGAAGAAACAGATCCGATCTACCTAAAAAAGGAAGAAATTGGAGAAAAAGGAAGAGGCCATAAAAGGCTTGAAAAGGTCTCGCACACCTTTTCCTTACAATCTGTTTTACGTCGCACCGACACAGATAGGTCATATGGCGACGATGAGATAGGAAAGGGCTCGGGGTGGGAAGGAAGCGGGCGTGGTCTTAATTAAGGTACAGCCCCAGCATTTGCCAGGTGCGAAAACGGGAAACCGCGGAAAACCATCTTCAGGGTTTCCGACAGTGGGGTGCGAACCCACTATCTTCCGAATGCAAGCTCACAGCAGCGCGCCCCTAACCACACGACAAAGTCACTCGGTTTCGTAAACCTAAACAGCGTTGTGGTCGGAAGAGAACAAGAATTGAGCAAGGGAGTTAGAAAAGTAAGTGAGGAGCCTGCCACAAGAAAGCAGAAGCATTGAAATTATTATTAGTTACTTTAGATGCCCCGCGGTCACCACTTCAGCGTCTAGGTTAACACTATCACCACTTTAGCGGTAGAACTGCGCAGAAACGTGTCACGATCCAGATAAATTACGTCACCGCTTACTAATGTCGTCGTAATAGCGCCTTTGATGCCACCGTACTTATCATAGAGTATTTATCATATTAAAGAATAAAACATTTTAATATATATAAAACACATCACTGAAGTACATTAGAGTGAAGGATAAAGACTGGCGATAAATAAAGTGAAATCTTCAGCAATTGTTGTACTTGTATAATACGTATTAGCTTGCGTGCGTCCAAAATGAGTGAATTATCAAGAAGCAATGAAATTTGTGATTATTTTTTAGAGGAAGAAGAAGACAGTGAAATAGATAAACTTCGTTTATGGCGATGATTTGGACAATGTCAGAAATGTAAAAAAAATCAGTACAGCTATTAATATGTGTCAAAATCGAAAGAATATTGAAAAATACTGGAGAACGCCTAAATCTCAAACACATTTTTCTACAAATTTCAGGTCACTAAATCGTTTTGAAACGATAATTTCTGTTTCATATTAGCTCACAGCAACAGGGACATGACCTTGGTATAAAGCAAGAACTTTCTTTACTTTCACTAGTTTAAGATAGTGAAAAGTGTATATACATTCGGTCAACAGGAAATGGTGCACATTTTGTGCATAATATAACAGTAATAAAGCCAATTTTAAAACCTTTGTGCTGCCCAGATCTTAATATTTTCAGTTTATTTTTTGTATATGACATTTAATCAATATTACATAAGGCAACTACATTGGAGTATTTGATTTCTTATAATAATATTATTAATTTCTTCTGAATAATCCGTCATATAATAAATATTAGCAAACAAAAATACAGAGTTCAAACACATTAGGGAAACATGTTTTGAACGTATGTCATGCTCCACAAAACAATTCCTCACACCCAGGTATATTACTAACTAAATCTTTATTTTTTCCGTTGAAGTACACAAAAGAACATCGATGGATTTGCGCTCATTTTCAGAACACAAACGGAAATGTCTAAATAGGGGCAAATCAAAGTGATAACAGTCCTCCAGGGTGGATTTTTATCACAGCTGGAGAGCTTCAGTATGGTGTATGTCATCTACGATCATTTATCACAGCTTGGCACCTATGTGGCATGCTCCGTATAAGTCGACGGACGTCACGTTGCGGTGTCAGGTCCCATTCATAAATGAGAGCCTGTTGGAGGTCTTGGAGATCTGTGGTGGAACAGGACGCCCACAAACACTTCTGTCAAGCCTCGATGGGATTAAGGTCTCTTGAATGTCCAGTTTTCGCAAGACAGCTCTGGAGATGCGCGCTACATGAGCCCTGGCACTGTTCGTGCATGAGTACGAATTCAGGGCCAACACCGTATGCAGCAACCAACACATGCTGTAGCAGTATCTGCTCGATGTACCCCGCAGCGGTAAGATGACCACAAACGACGACAAGGTCCGTACGGCCATCAATATTGATCCCACCCAACACCATCACAGAGCCTTGTCCGAATCGGTCGCCTTCCTGGACAACATTTAGCATGTACTGCCACCACGGCGTCTCCATACACGTTGACGTACATAATGCTGAGTCCGCGGTAATCTGGACTCGTCTGTGAACAACACAGGTCTTCATTGGCGAAGTTGCCAATTGACGTGGGTACTGGCAAACAGACGGCGAGGTGCGCGATGTTGCTGCGTTAAACGGGGCAATCGAACAGGACGCCTGGGCCGTAATTACACTTAACCTGTTCCTTACTGTATGGTCAGACGCCGTGGCTTCAGTGACCCTCCTGAGGTCTTGTTGCAGTTCTCTGGCAGTTAATGAACGACGCCGCAACGCACAGACGGTCAGATATCGGTCATCCTGTGGGGTTGTCATGCGTCCACGACCTTGTCCAACCCTCCTTGTGAACTGGCCTGTCTCACTGTAGCGACTCCACAAGCGTTGAATAACTGACGGAGATATATTGAGATCCACAGCAACATGACAAAAAGTTCATCCTTCCTGGATCAAAGTGACGGCCCGTGCGACATGAAGCTCGTACAACGTGCTCAAATGACCGCAGTAGTCTGTGCACCTCACAACGGCACATGGACGCACCGCTATTCACTTTGTTTTGAGGGGTCACCAGACAGTTTAATGCATTGCTACTCCTACAGATGGCGTATAACTTTTCAAGGTATGATGTACGACCATTGGAACCCCATCTACCAAATTAAAGTTTACATACCAGACGTTACAAAACATGTTTCCCTAATTTTTTGAACTGTGTATTATTTTATGGTTTGATAAAACTATGCTTACAAAACTGTCAGAAATGCTTAGCGTTGAGAAGTAATATAGTCACCGGGTGCAGTGTTGACAGATCCTACGGACTTTTGATTTATTTACGATTGGCTTTACGTCGCACCGACACAGATAGGTCTTATAGCGACGATCGGACAGGAAGGGGCTAGGAGTTGGAAGGAAGCGGCCGTGGCCTTAATTAAGGTACAGCCCCAGCATTTGCCTGGTATGAAAATGGGAAACCACGAAAAACCATTTTCAGGGCTGCCGATAGTGGGATTCGAACCTACTATCTCCCGGATGCAAGCTCACAGCCGCGCCTCTACACGCACGGCCAACTCGCCCGGTAAAGGGGAAGGAAGCGGCCGTGGCCTTAATTAAAATACAGCCCCAGCATTTTCCTGGCGTGAACATGGAAAACCACGGAAAACCATCTTCAGCGCTGCCGACAGTGGGGTTCGAATCCACTATCTCCCGAATACTGGATACTGGCCGCACTTAAGCAACTGTAACTATCGAGCTCGGTACGGACTTTAGAAGCAAAGTGGACATGGACATAAGAGGCAAGCTTCTAACCACCTGCGCCACATAGTAGTTACAAACAAGAAATAATAATAATAATAATAATAATAATAATAATAATAATAATAATAATAATCATAATAATCAGAATAATCAGCATCATCAGCATACGTACATACTTCACCATAGATTGACACATGCCTAACAGTGTTTAGTCTGCAATGCTCTCTAAACGCCTCCACAATCCTCTACTTCTAACTATCCTCTACAGTATTTCTGTCGTGTTGGTCTCCCACAACTTCTTTTACCCTCTGTGACCGAGTTCATTATTATCCTGGGTAACCTATTTTCCTCCATTCGCCTCACATGACTCCACCACCGTTTGCGTACCGCTTCATCAATAGAGTTCATTCTAGCCTTTATCTCCTCATTTCGAGCACCACCTACCATTGTTCCCATCTATGTTTACAACGGATCGTTGACACTACGTTATCTCTATTACTTCTAAATTATGAATACGATTTCCTGAGTCCACCCAGCTTTCCCTTCCGTACAACGACGTCGGTCCGGAAACAGACCGGTATAAACATAGTTTCGTCCGGGAAGTGACTTCTTTCTTACAGAACACAGCTAATCGCCACTGCGAGCTCACTACAGTAGCTTTGCTGCACCTTGATTCAGTTTTATTTACTGTACTACCATCCTGGGGGAATACACATTTTAAATACTTGAATGTATCTATCTGTTCCAGTTTTGTATTCCCGGTCTGACATTCAATTCTCTTTTAGGCTTGGAAATGCTAATGTTCATGTCATACTCACGGAACCTATTGCCATTAAGTCGTAGTCATAGGCCAAACTGCTTACTGAATTTCCACCGATCTGAATCCCTCCCTTCCACTTAATAACTTTCAGTAGATGAACCATGTAAACTATGAAAAATAAAAGAGAATGATTACAGCCTTGTCTAACCTCAGTAGGTACCTTGAACCATGGACTCATTCTACCATCAATTCTCATTACAACCCGGTTGCAAATATAAATGCCTTTGCTTGCTTTCAATAATTTAAACTTAATCCCCTAATCCCCCAGTACGGCTAACGTCTTTTCTCATCCACTGATCGCACACCCTGCTTTCCGAAATACCACTGAACTGATCAGTGAAATACCTCGATAGTTGCTGCAATCCTCTATGTTGCCTCGCTTGTAGATAGGTGCATTTACTGATTCAATTCGATCACCATTTCAGGTCTAATTTCTTTCTATTTTCTCGTGCGTAATTTCACCGACATAATTATCCTTCTCCACATAAACTCAGTTGTTCGCGACTTCAACAGAAATATTTCCCTTTACGTTGTGAAGATGTTCAAAATATTCCTTCCTTCTGTACAGTGATTCCTAGGAATCTACTATGAATTCACGCGACTTACCCAAAACACAATTTATTTCTCCTATCCCTTTATTACTGTGCAGAAAGGTTTCGCTACCGCTTGATCAAACCTTTCCAAATTGTCCAGTATTATTACCGTGGCGATTAAAGTCCAGACAATCAACGTGGCGAACAGCAATCAATCTGCAAGTCAATCACTTCAAAAATACTAGATGCATGGAACAATCAGTGGCAGAGCCAAAAATCCCTGACACATCATTACTTAATTAAAACTCGTTGGGAGCAGCCCGCAGGCTTTCATTCACCTTGAAGACAGTGGTGTGTACAGAATAGGATGAGGACTGGCCAGGGAAGATGCGGGGCAATACTGAACAAGTGGGGATGGAAGTCCTCTCCTCACTGCGACTGCGGTGAAGAACAGCAAACAGTGCTTGAATGTCCCCTCAGAGCGTTTAGAGCAGGGCCTCTCAGGGTGCATGCGCGTGGTGCATGCACTGTGCACGGTGCAAAAGACGACCTGGCTTGGTTGACCAGAGTGCAGACCCCCCACTCTTCGATTTGGAGCAATAGCGCTTACTCTCTCTTTCCTCACGCCTGTCTCGCTCGCTCCGCCTGTCTCCCTCTGCCCCCCTTGCGCCGTAGCGCTACAAATCCGCTCTGGTTGAGCCGAGTATAGCCGAGTAGAGGCGAGCTTAGCCGAGTAGCCCAGAGACGAAGCGTTGATCCGAGTCATGCCGAGCGACACCGATGCACAGTGCACGGAGGTCTTGCGCCTCGATCTGCACGCGTGAGATTTTGGGCGTTTGAGAGGCCCTGGTTTAGAGGCTCAATGAAAGATACTCACAACCTAACACAAGAAGCCGTTGAGTGGATTAACCATCCGGACATAGTATTGTGAATATTTTTATGAACTTGAGAGTGTGTGTATATGTGTGTATTTTTGTACATATTTTGTAAATAGCTGATATTCCTCCTTTCATCATACGATAAATAATATTATCGAAATCTTCCCATGGCTTCTTGGATTCGACCATTTGATTCGCCCTGTTCCTTTCATCCCCATACAATTCTCTATCTGCATCAGTCTTTGGGGCCGTTTCTGATGCACCTTCTTTTTTTTACGCTAAAAGCTGGCCTCACTTCATTTTCCACACACTGCTCTTTCTAGGTATTAACTTGCTATTTCTGTAGCATACTGTATGCCACCCATTCACTTTTCATGTCCTAAACGTGCTTACTGTGTATTCTTTGGAGATTTTTACTATGGTGAAAGTCAACTCAAGAGCTGAAGAAAAGTATCCTTCCGCGTGTGAGCACTTCCCCTGTTTGCCCTTCCCGTCTCCGCCACAACCGGCTTATTATTAACGTCCAGCATCTATCTGACAAGCACTTCATTCTCAAATAGTGTAGCATCAAAAGGTATTACTTCCTTTCACATCGATGTACTTTGATTACGTATCGTATCTATTTATTCCTTTATTGATCACGAGCAACCTACAGAATACTGACGAATACCGAGACAAGAGAAGCAAGGTTTATTTTTATTTCATAATGCAATTTGTGTGAGGCACATGGGGACTTATAACGAAAACTATGGCGACAATAGTATACGATTCCGCTCTCATTGAACGAGTCAGCGGCAGTTTTTTACAGTTCAACAAACTGAAAACCCACCTGTGAGTGGGAATGCGAAATACAGTGTTTCCAGCAAAGTTGTAAATATTGTAGTCTCGTCATTCGGAAGGTATAAACGAACTCAAGATCCCCTCATGACAACATTTCTGCAGGTAGAGGGCAGTTAAGAATATAAACTACAATTTATTTATTTTATTTATTTATTTATTTATTTATTTATATCTGGCGAAGTTAGGGCTCTTCGCCCTCTCTTACACTTTACCACATAATGCGGCTTGATAATGAATACAAACTTAATATTCAAACTTAATACACTGTATATAATATAACTTAATATAGACTAAAACTAAAAGATCTACATCCTAAGTCTAAAATTAGCAAAATAAATTCAATAGTAACTACTCTACGTGAAATTCATATAATATAACAGTAATTTATGTAAACTTTTGGGGACTATTTACTCAAGACTCACTCACACATTCACACATAACTAGGTACATAGTATAGCCTAGGTATTCAAGAGGAACTCTATAGACTGTATTTTGAAGGTAATTAATGAGGAACAATTTCTAATTTCAGGGGGTAAAGCATTCCATATTCTAGCGCCCGACACAAGAAAAGACTTACTGAAAGCAGATGTATAATGTGGAGGTATTGCAATTGTTGACCCAGAACGCGTGTCAGGGTCATAAAAGGAATATAGAAAACGTAAATTACTGGAGAGATATTCAGGTATATTTTCAGTCAAGAGTCGATAGATAAGGGTTGATTTCTCTGCTGCTCTACTTTTAACCAAGAAAGTTGTGCATAAAAAGGGGATTCATGCGAGGCAAAATTCAACGAAAAAATAAATCTAATGCAGGAGTTCAAAGCTCTCTGCATTTCTTATTTTGTTCACTGGTAGTATCCAGCAACACAACATCACAATAGTTAAAAATTGGAAGTATCGATGTTGGAACCAGTCTTATTTTTAAGTTGAGAGGTAATACGGCCTGGTGAATCTTAAGGGGATGAAGTGATGAATGAACGTTCCTGCATACATTAGTGACATGCTCATCCCAGTTTATTCATTTATAATGACTCCAAGGCTTTTTGCTGATTTACAGCATGGGATAGCAACGCAATTTAATTGAATAACTGGAAGTTGTAGACTGTGTAAATGGGTAAGCAGTTTTCTCTTCCCTAGTGTGATCGCTTGTGTTTTCGTTGGGTTGGTGGAGAGAGAATTCTCAGCTGAATAACAGCTGATCTGCTCTAAGTTTCGATTCACATTTTCAATAGCTGCATTTATGTCATTCAATTTTGTGTGGCAGTAAATTTGAAGGTCGTCGGCATAGAGATGGTAGTTGCAGTTTTCCAACTTAGAAGAGATGTCATTTAAATATAAAATAAATAACAGGGAGTCGAGTATAGAACTTGTGGCACACCAATAACTCTGTACTTCCACTCCGTTCTCTTTTCATTCACGACAACACACTGTAGTCGGTTATGGAGGCAGGAAGCGAACACATTGAGAGCAGCGTGGCTAAGATGGAAGGAATGCAATTTCGCTATTAAAATGTCTGTACTGATAGTGTCAAAAGCACTGCTGAAGTCTAGGCGAATGAGCACGGCCACTTTACATTCATCTATTGCTTTTCTTACGTCATCCGTAATTTTTAGAAGAGCAGTATATGTACTATGTCCTTTTTTAAATCCAGATTGCAAGTGATCAAGTAACGAATGGTGCGTCAAATACTGGAGCAGTTGTTCATGCAAGAGCTTTTCTAAGACTTTCGAAAGTGAAGAAAGACAGGCCGATAATCATATGAAGAATTTGATAGAGAACTTTTTGGTACTGGAAAAATTAAAGCATCCTTCCAAACAGTTGGGAAGCAGCCTTCCGAAAGACATGAGTTACATATGTGGGTTAAAATCCATCAAGGTAACGACGAAGCTTATCAGGATGTCGTCCACACCAATTGCTTGTGATTTGATTGATGTTAGTTGTCTCCTTACATCAGTTTAATTTACTTTACGAAATTTGAACAAAAGCCGTTGTGGTAATGGAGTAAACTGAAGAGAATTTATTGCTGTATAATATGAGGGTGGGTACTAACTAGTTCTCTAGTAAAGTGGGCATTTACTTCATCTGGATTTATGTCATGCGTATTGTTTGTAGTTTGCCTCCCAATGCTCACTGATCTGAGTTGTTGCCAGATACTTCCTTGTTCAAGTTACTGGCTAATTGTTGGAAGTATGCGTATTTTTTGTTTCTGATTATTTGTTTAACTCTATTTCTAGGCACACGGTACTTTTCAAAATCGTCAGTTGATAATGTCTGCTTGTAACATCTGTGTAGTGCATCACGTTCAGCCATTGCGGACTTAATGTCATTTGATAACTATGTAGCAGCGTTGCGAGTCACCTAGCAGTACGTTTAGGTACATGTTTGTAATACAAGCCCAACAATAATGTGTTAAACCTCTTTACTTTTTCGTCATTGACAGTCAAGTTCAGTATTTCGCTCCACGGGCAGGGAATAGTATCTTGCATTAATTGTTGAGGATTTAACTTTTTCATGTCTCTACAGGTTATCCACTTCGGCTTTGGTTTGGAAACTTTCAGAGAATAAGCTAAATATATGAGATCGTGGTAGGATATACCAGGTACATAAGTTTGTCCGTTTTTAAGTATTTTCTGAGGATTGTTTGTGATGAGTAAATCTATTAGTGTGTCTGAGGAGCCGTTAGCCGTATGCACGTGGTGAGTAGGGTTAAATGGTGATACTAACATGTTACAAGAGGTATATATGTTCTGTAAACAATTTGCTTCAATGGAGTCTATTAACAGGTTTGTGTTAAAGTCACCAAATATGAGTATATGTTCGTAGGTAGGTATGAGTCTTAGTAAATTTTGTTCAAAGTCGGTGAAGTGTCCTGCTTTTGGTGGTTTGTAAACAACTCCAATAAGTACTCCACTCTTATCAACAGATGGTTCAACAAACATACACTTAAGGTGTCGGTAGATAATGTCGAAGTTTGTATAATTTTCCCCGTTAAATTGTTTTTGTAGTATAGAGCTACTACTCCTCCACAGGGCTTAGGTCTATTGTAAAAATCTGCATTAAAATCCTTCAATATTTACCGTGTTTTTTATTATTATTATCATTATTTCGAGTATGCTAATGATCCTAAATTCATACCGTGTTAAAGCCCTTCCTGTTTTACTTACAGCGAGTGCAAAGTTCGAACTGAGCTGACGCATAGGCCCACTGATGAACAGCCAGACGAAAAAATGTTTTCTGTCACCTAAATCTAGCATGTAGCTTAGTTGAGTTACGTTTTGTTCCACTTTCCTTATCACCTTGATTGCTTGTTTACATAATTCAGACATTTTCTTAAAACTGAAACTAAATATCCCGCGACTTTAGGGAAACGTGTCGTTAGAAACACTCACCACATAATATAAACAACCACAGGGCAGCACATACGGTATAGTACGACAAGAAAACATACGAACTCCTTTAAATTCCGCGTGAGCCGTGTAAACACTGTACGTAGAAACGCCGGTCAGCTGCGCTGTTTTTTCACCACTTCTTCCACAGTCCATAGCGGATTCTCATCTCGTAGGCTACTGTAAACGTTCAGAACAATTTATTTAGACTTTTTACTTAAACACCCCCCCCCTCCACTTTTATTAGCTTTAAAGTGGGATCAATGGTGACTCAAGCATCACAGCATCACCCTCGTGTTGCTTACAGCTGACAGCCATTATGAATACTGAGCATGGTTTTATAGCCAGTATTGCCAACAATTTTCTTCGATCCGTCTTCACGTCATAAAAATTATGCGAACAAAACAGCAATGGAATGAACTCGAACAAAGCAATAAGATATAAAGCTCATGTTAAATAATCATATATTCTGCTACAAATACCTCCGAGAACAATAACTATTCACAATCATCTACGTATGAAAGATAAGAGTTGTTTAATTGTTCAACTCAATTCACCAGAATATCCAACCAAATTCAGGGAAGCTCCTGACTTCAGAAACAAGCAACAAACTTAGGAACTATTTACCACTGCGGAAGCCTCTTCACTGACCAGAAGTCTGGCTAACATCAAAGGGATCCCTTAGGCTTTGAGTTGACTCTCAGTATAATCGTATCCATGTACTTCTGTCTATTCCTTGTCCTGGGGATTCTTTACCCTTATTCGTCTGCAGACAGATTTCACTTTCTCTGTCCTAGACTTAGTTCTCCGAAGATCAGATGGATGTCTGTATCACTGAAAAATATCCAACCGCACATTTCTTATAGATTTCCTAAATTCAAAGCCTATTATGGATATGGTGCCCTACCCTCTCTTGCGTAGCGGTGAATAGCTTATGCTTGAAGAATGTATTTGTAACTGTTAGTCCCATAGCAGCCAGCACGTAAGTCCAGTAAACGCTTCACATTCCTATTAGCTTCCACATCTTCCTCATATTTAACCATCATCTTCTCATATCCTTTAATTATATTTCCAGTAATAATAATAATAATAATAATAATAATAATAATAATAATAATAATAATAAATGTTACTGGTTTATGTTCCATGAACTACTTTTACGATCTTCGGATATGCCGAGACACCAGAATTTTCTCCCACAGGAAATGTTTAACATACCGGTAAATCCAACGCCATGAGCCTGGTTATCTGAACACCTTCAAATAACACCGGACTGAACCCACTTCAGTTTAGAAAACCAGTGCTCTACGGTCGAAGCCACTCAAAACAGCGGCAGAATTTCGAATAGTAAATATGGATCTCAAGTACCTGAAAACCGACTGAGCCGAATTCGATGCCGAAATGTTAGGCGTAAGAGGTAAGCTTCTAACCACATGCACCACGAAGCCTGTGTGTACGTATGTCAAACACGTCACTGTAATTAGAACGGAATAAGTCAAAGCCATTATGAACACAACCTTTCATAAGATCAGACATAAGCAGAAATTAGGGTACGTAAGATGAGAACTCACTTTCAAACTGAATCATGTGACCTTAGAAGCCGTCAAACTGGATTTTTGGCTCAGTTAATACTTTCCATTTCTCTTCCTCTCAGTAATTATATTATACTCGTCTGCCAGATCGTCGCCCAAGGTTAAACAGGAGAAAACAGGAAGGTAGTGTATTGTGGCATGTGTTCTAATGTTTCATTGTCACACTAAGTCAACGTCAGCTTGTCGAGCAAGCAAGAGAGGATGCTTAAGGTGGGTCATTTACAAATCACTTTCTCGCTACTCCATTACCGCGGCTTGTGCTTCTCTAAAAGGCGTTCCATAGGGAGAAAGGGGAGCCTAGAAGGGAGCGTCACTGCCAAAGAAGGGCACTAAACTGATCTACAAAGTGGTCCCAAGAAGTGTACATTCCCGTGAAAATTTACTGGCAGCCATTCATCCTTAAACACATCTCAAATATTTCAAAGCAGGTTAACCAACGCAGATGGTGGTGGTGATTATTCTTTTAAGAGGAAGTACAACTGTGCAACCATCCTCTATTAACATTAATCATCAGAGGGGTGGGGGATGAAGGGGTCGACACTTCGAAAAATGAGGGTACCGGCCAAAGAAAGACTAGAGCTACGAAGGGCGTTAAAAATGAAATACTCCCAAGGCTTCGAATGCTCTATTACCGTCGAGTTGAGCAAGGGAGGTCGGATAGGCTATATGAAAGTGAGAAGCTTGTCACAAGAGGAAGCAATGCCAAAACTCAGCCAAAGGCCCCGTAGTAGCCAACCACGCTCCCAAGTTAAGAGCCCCTCAGATCCCGTTAAGTCGCCTCATACAACAGGCAGAGAGTAACCAACACAGAAACCATATAATATGAGAACTATGATATAAAGTCTCTCCTTGTTTCGAAAGAAAATTTGTAATAACTCGATCATTGCGATAAACTGCTTACTCCACTTCTGCGAGTACTGAATTAAGTGAGAACTGTTCAAATGCAGATCGAGGTATGAGGTTCAAATCTCGAAAAATAGCGCATTAATACAGGGAATATAGGTGTAAATTAAATAATCGCGTTGTTACAGTTGTCATATTACTAAAGGAATCTGATAAAACGCGATGCTCATAATGAGAGTTAGATGTAGTGTATAATTAATGGAATAATTCAAAGGTCTGATAGAAAGGAAGAAAAACAAAATAAATCAGACGTAAAACCGGAGTCCACAAACTTGAGAAGATAATATTACTAATAAAACATTCAATGATTTTTCCTTTCACGAGATCTCTCTAGATAAAAGCCACCCAAAAAAGCTCATTCGACTGCAGAATATATACAAGATATTTCCTGAGATTTTCCCATTTCGAGTCCCGACCCATATTTCCCAATCCTAGGCCCAAGAAAGTATACATGCATGCGCTATCACAGACCGAATAATAAACTCTAATAATAAAAGGAAGTGTTTATTTGCATATCTGTCCGTGTATATGTGCGCGATGCCCAGCCAAATTTATCCGGTCGTAAAAAATCGCTACGAAGATCCATCTCACTTCTAGTCCGACCCCGCAGAGAAACGGGACAAGGGTTGGACATACTGTACATACATTTAGAGGAAACATATACTATATAAGATAGATAATAATTAAAAAAATAGTAATTCATATTTCAGTCAAGGTGCCGTTTTAATTCCATGGCACAGGAAGCGTTTTTCGTTCAGTCCGTGATATCTGCGTGTATGTGTGCGAGGCTCAGCCAAATATTTGACACGCAGAGATCTGAAATTTGTCATAGGTGTGCTCAGCATTTCACCGATCACGTATGACTGTGTCAAAGAGCAATTCTTGCTCCGAGAAATGAAGCTGTCAACGTCATCAACAAGCAACATTTACAAGAATTACCCGTGTTCTACAAATTTACAAGTCTATCTACACGACATGTAGTACAATGAGGTTGTCGACTACACGACAGCGCTTTTGAACAACTTGGAGTCACCTGGAGTACGCTCGAACATCTTGGAGCGGACGATTGTGACACATGAAATGAAATGAAATGGCGTATGGCTTTTAGTGCCGGGAGATCCCAAGACGGGTTCGGCTCGCCAGGTGCAGGTCTTTTGAACTGACCCCCGTAGGCCACCTGCACGTCGTGATGAGGATGAAATGATGATGAAGACAACACATACACCCAGCCCCTGTGCCAGGGAAATTAACCAATGATGGTTAAAATTCCCGACCCTGCCGGGAATCGAATCCGGGACCGCTGTGACCCACGGCCAGCACGCTAACCAATTACCCATGGAGCCGGACATTGTGACACAGATTATCCTTCTCAGGAATGTGAATCCTCCTTCCCTCTGCAACGGAACACGGCTCTGAGTCAAGAAATTGATGCTGAATATTACTGAAGCCACCATCATTACTGAACACGTCGCGGGCGAAATAGTATTCATTCCTCGGATTCAAATAATCCCTTCGGATATACCATTTCAATTTAGACGTCTGTAGTTCCCCGTTCGTTTGAGTATTGCTATATGCATCAATGAGGCACAAGGACAATCGTTTAAAATTGTAGGACTTCATCTTCCAAAACGGTGCTTCTCCCACTGTCAACTGTACGTGGGTTGTTCAAGAGTTGGAAAGGCAAACACCTCCAAATTGAAGGTCACTTAATATACGAGGGATGTTCAATATATAATACAACACATTTTATTTCTCAGCCGATTTTGGTTTTAAAAAATTGGAATTTTGTTTGGATCATCTACGAATATTCCCACTTCATCTCGTAGAGTTTCATTAATTTCCGAGATGGTGGCAGCGTTATAACTAGCCTTCAAAATGGCGTCTGTAACTGAGGTGCATACCAAACGGACAGCAGTTATTGGGTTTCTTTTGACGGAAAACCAGGGCATTACAGGTATTCATAGGTGCTTGCAGAATGTCTATGGAGACCTGACAGTGAAAAAAAAAGCACGATGAGCCTTCTCCACGACAACGCAAGACCTCACACAAGTCTGCACACCCGACAGCTCACAAAACTTCAGTGGACTATTGTCCCTCATCCACCCTATAGCCCGAATCTCGGGCCTTCTGATCTCCATCTGTTTGACCCAATGCAGGATGCACTCCAAGGAGGCACTACGTGGATGATAGGGAAATTATCGATGCAACACGACGTTGGCTCCTACATCGACCAGTCGAGTGGTACCATGCAGGCATACAGGCCCTCACTTACGGTGGCGTAAGGCCGTAGCACCGAATGGAGATTATGTTGAAAATAGGGTATTGTAGCAAAAAGATTGGGGATTAACATGACGTATTTGAATCCTCCATAAAATCAACTTGCTTTTAGAAAATAAAATGTTGTATTGTATATTGAAATCCCTTCGTAGTTTGTCCGGAAGCTCTACAAGGAAAAAAATAGTTTGTTTTTATATAATGGGGTATTTTATATTTGTTTAATTATTTGCGTCACCCTTCAGTAAGGTATCTTAAGCACTGAAAATAACAATATTACAATAAAAATAAAATATTGTATTTTATGCTATTTATGTAAAAACCATGTGTGTGTTTAAATATATTTTTATTTTGCTTTTAAATAAATCGTTTAACACATCGAGCAGTTGAATAAATAAATAAATAAATAAATAAATAAATAAATAAATAAATAAATAAATAAATAAATACATAAATAAATACATAAATAAATACATAAATAAATAAATACATAAATAAATAAATACAATTAATAATATAGAATATCATACGGTAAACATGAACAACAGTACACGTAATATACCTGTAACTTCCTGTAATACATATCTTTATTTCCACCATAGTACAAACCATCGGTTAGGTAATAAAAAAACAAGCCACTACCTCCCCTATGTCTAAATTTACAATCTATTAAATCTACTCTGTAGCATCCCACACATGCGCGGATCTCCAGTACCATACATGTAATATACAAATATATAAATAAAACCATTTTGTTCTACCTCTTAAAATAGATCTAAGAGACAACAGAAGCAAACATTGAGAAATAAAGTAGAACACATACAGATAATAAAAACCACCTACCACATGACACAGTTTGACTAGGTTTTGTCCGCGGCTTCCAATGCGTGGAAATTAATTTTGCCGGCCGTTTATAGACCCGATGAACACTGAAAACTCTAAGAAATTGCGTGGGTTCTATATCTTTTTCGTAATGTTGGAACATGTCGGTTTGTGTTAAATTGATGAAAGAAGCTTATTATTTTCAGAAAGAAGAGATTAGAAGAATCTGGTTTATACATTCGTCTCCGCTTCGTGAATACTATTAACCCTCTCAAAATTGTGACAAATATTCAACAACAAAAACAAATGTATGGACAGACACTACATTAAAAACAAACCTTTTACCGAGCTCGATAGCTGCAGCCGCTTAAGTGCGGCCAGTGTCCAGTATGCGGGAGATAGTAGGTTCGAACCCCACTGTCGGCAGCCCTGAAAATGGTTTTCCGTGGTTTCCCATTTTCACACCAGGCAAATGCTGGGGCTGTACCTTAATTAAGGCCACGGCCGCTTCCTTCCAACTCCTAGCCCTTCCCTGTCCCATCGTCGCCATAAGACCTATCTGTGTCGGTGCGACGTAAAGCAATTAGCAAAAAAAAAAAAGCTTTTAGTAAAACTAATTACAATACTTAAATATTTAATCTGTTCTTGTTTACTCTCGGGAGTAAAACGGACTTATTTTCAATACATTTCTATTAAACCAATGTTCGCCTCTCCTACAGTTTTCTGTATTACAAACACATCAATGTATCTGCGTATGACACAGTGAACGCAACGATCTACAGCTAAAATTGACGAACGAATCGTAAATTAGGTACAGTACACTGGTTTTATCGCAGTGTAGAATAGTCCGACTTTAAAATACCTCAAACATTTCTTGTGTGAGCGAGAAAAACTAACTTAGGTTCAACACTGTATTGCATGGGTCGACAGGTTACAACAAGTATGTCAACAAGTTTGTAAGATTATGGTCACTTGCAGTAGAACATTGAACTAACTGCTCAAACAGGTGAAACGTGTGAGAAGTGCACCGCATAAGCACTGAACTGTAGGGAACTTTTAAGTACTAGGCATTTAATTTTCAAATACATTGGTCCTTCAAGAAAGGAATAATTTTCAGTTTACAAAATAATGGAAGTAAGTACATGGCAGTCAATTTGAATAAAGTGTTTCTAACCTAAGTAACCCAAAGAAGAGAGGAAAATTTCATGCCCATGCCCTACTGGCTTGAGCAAGTTAGGAAGAGTCTTAATCCTGCCCTTTAAACAATGAAGTTAGTTTTTAAAAATGATCAAAGGAGATACTTAGATTATTAAAGAAGCTTTAGAGTTAACATGTGGGATTACATTGGAATATATACAATTTTGAGAAAAAATGCGGGTGCTTACAAAACTTCGTAAACAATGTAACTTCTACCCTAGTTGTCCTTCTCCCCTGTTAATTATAAAGCTCTAAGCTTACTATTTTAATATTCCTTTCTAAATACTAACCCTGGTTGTTATTTCTTGTTAATCACTGTTCTTGTGTTTACCTTTGAAAATAAAATAGAAACAAAAGAAAGAAAAAATATCTTTTAGCAAATCTATTCAAAATCTACAGTTTCTAGTGTGGTCACTTGTCCAGAATTACTACTACTACTACTACTACTTGACTGGGAAGTTATGGAAGATGAATCTCTCAGCGACCATCGTTTTATTTACTTTCAAGTTAAGGGATCGAAGAAGCTTAATGATATCACGAAAACGGTGTGGAACTATGATTGGGAAACTTTTAAAATTGCAATCGAGTGGATGTCACAAACTGTAGATACAGTGCAACATACTCTAAAAGATGTAACTGCTGTTCTTAAAGATGCTTAAAGTTTGAAATATGGGAGACTGAAATCGCCTGTCGTTTTGAAAACATGCAGTCATCAAAACTTTTCAGCTGGTTTAAATATTGTAAAAGTATTTTACCATCCTTCACTGTCAGCAGTTATCTGATTCTATTAGAATCAGTTCTGTATTACATTACGCAGAACGCCCGAAACACTTTTCTTATAATAACAGTGGTGAAGTTCACAACGAAACGTTGGACTAAACATTACATGACTTGTCAGGTCAACGTGGCCACATATAGATTTCTGGCAGTGGTGATGAGTATTGTTTTAACGGAAAGTACACATCGACAATTGTACATTGTCTCTGATCAGAAGGGGAAAGCGGAAGAAATCCGACTCAACGAAGAATCGAAGTATCAGCAAAGGAAAGGGTGGGTATTCTCCATATTTTTGGTACAGCTAATTTAGGTCTTACAATAAGTCGTAGCATAGAGGGAGAAGTCAGCGCATGCTCGTGCAGTAGTTTAGCCACTCGTCTTTCGATCCGAGTGTCCAGAGTTCGATTTCCCCATGACGGCAAGAAGTACACCCTAGGTGAATTTATCAATTTGCTTTACGTCGCACCGACACAGATAGGTCTTATGGCGACGATGGGATAGGGAAGGCCTAGGAGTGGGAAGGAATCGGCCGTGGCCTGAATTAAGGTACAGCCCCAGCATTTTCCTGGAGTGGAAATAGAAAACACGGACAACCATCTTCAGGGCTGCCGGCAGTGGGGCTCAAACCCACTATCTCCCGAATGCAAGCTCAATGCTGAGCGCCCCTAACCGCACGGCCAACTCGCCCGGTAAACTGAGTTTTGGTTCTCTACACACCATAGCCTATCGTATAAACTTGGGAAACTGGCGTTGAATAAAGAAACGGACATACTGTAGTTTATTAACAACAAAAGGGTTTATATTCTGTTAACCGGCTCCTTAGCTGAATGGTCAGCGTACTGGTCTTCGATTTAGAGAGCCCTGAGTTCCAATCCCGGCCGGGCAGAGGATCTTTAACAGCGTACAGTTAATTCCTCTGGTTCGGGGACTGGGTGTTTGCGTTCGTCTTAATCTAAGTACAACACACCACACTAAGAACCACCACAGAAACAAGCAAGAAGGAATCCAGCCCTCCATATACTGTAGGGCTGGCATCAGGAAGGGCATCCGGCCGTAAAACAAGTCCATATCACGTGCCGAAACCAATAAAGTGGGATAGAGGTCAGAAAGTTCAAATTGCCTTTAAATTTTGTGTATATGTTGCCTAGGAATATGAATCATTTTACCTATTCAAACTCTTGATCAGCTACGTTACATGCCCTCGGTTTGTTCTCAACATTTCCTCGAGTTTCCGTTTGGCTCTGCATAGAGGTGGATTGCCCTCCTGTTGCTCGCTTGGTAGTATGTGACCTCTTGTCAGAACTCACAAAACAATGTAGGCCTATAATTATTCCCTTCCCGTCTGATGCGAGGTATGTATTGCGTAGGCAAAGAAGTGAAGCGCGCTAATTCGTAACCGGTCTCGGTTTCACATTAAGGTCAGACAACACAGAGTTTCACTGGGCGAGCGGTAGTTACAAGTTCATTAACCAGATTCAAAGAAAAAGTTTTTATTGACGCTCAGTTCCAGACATCATCAAGCAACAAAACAAGAGTTAATATCACCAACGTTACTGATGGACAGTTTTTACATAACTAAACTTCTAATTTTTAGCATCATGTTTTATCAGTTCTATCCGATGCCAGCTTGGTAGCCATGATCGTTGAGCCTCAAGTCTCTATCGTCTGACACCGTGGTTAGCCGGTTCGAGTTCCGTTGACCGAAAGAGCAAACTGACAAACAAACATCAGAATGTTGGCCGGGAGGTAGGAGAGGTGGGGGTACACAATTTCTAATCACTAGATTGCGTGCCAAAAGCCATCTATCTCTTAAGGCCGTACGAGGTGCTGAACTCCCGCAATATTTTTTTCCATATCAAATATTATTATTTCTTTATTAGTGGCAACTATTAATTACAACCGATATAAAAGATATAACTCAATCAAATGAAAATCATAGAGACTAAAGACCGGGAATATGGGGGATGATAGAGCACTTCCCAGCTCTCTCACAGACGATGCTGTTCTTCGTAGCATAGCGCATGCGCGGTGCGTCGAAAAGACGAATCAATGTAACTTACTGTGAAGTAGGTTGAATACCACGCAGATGAATGTATACGTGGGAAACACTTGTTTCCATTTCCAGGTGTACATACAAAAATATTGCCACCAATTAATTTCCTGTATCATTCTATATAGATAGTTAGATAGACAGATATGTAGATGATTTATTTTAGCAAAGTTAGGGACACTTGCCTCTGTCTTATATGTACTTAACCAGTGAATATATATAGTGAAAAACTGAAATAAACTATTATACTACTGTGCCAACTTAACATAAAATATCTAATAAAGTAGAACCTCATTAATCCGAACACCTCATATTCACACAACACACCACACTAGCAACCATCACAGAAACACGCAATAGTGATTACATCCCTCCAGATAGGGTTGGCGTTAGGAAGGGCATCCGGTCGTAAAACAGGGCCAAATCCATATCATATATATATGTGTGTGTGTGACACAGTTCGCACCCGTGACCCCACAGGGTTGAGAAAAGCGGTAGGAGAAGAAGAATAAGAAGGAAAGATATGAATGCAATTACTGAATACAGCTGAATTACGAGCGCAATGTTGTAAAGTACGCAGAGGCTGAGATCATTGAAAGTGTTTTTGCTAGGGGCTTTACGTCGCACCGACACAGATAGGTCTTATGGCGACGATGGGGTAGGTTAGGTCTAGGAGTTGGAAGGAAGCGGCCGTGGCCTCAATTAAGGTACAGCCCCAGCATTTGCCTGGTGTGCAAATTGGAAACCACGCAAAACCATCTTCAGGGCTGCCGACAGTGGGATTCGAACCCACTATCTCCCGGATGCAAGCTCACAGCCGCTGAAAGTGTAATGGCTGGCAGGAAGCTCTGAAACGGATGAATATGTTTAGGATGAAGCAGATGATATGTTAACCCCAAGCCAACACTTAGTGAAATTAAAGACCATCTAAACATTTTCATTAAATACGTTGAAGATAACAACGATGAAAATATACACTGATCAGCCAGAACATTATGACCACCTACCTAATAGCTGATATGTCCAATTTTGGCACGGATAACAGCGGTGACGCGTCATGGTATGAAAGCAATGAGGCCTTGGAAGGTCGCTGGAGGGAGTTGGCAGCACATTTGCACACACAAGGCAACAATTCGCGTATATTCCGGGGAGGGTGGGGAGGATGAGCTCTGATGCAAAGTTCAATCACATTCCAGATATGTTCGATCGGGTTAACATCTGGCGAGATGGGGGGCCAACACATCAGTTACAACTCGCCAATGTGTTCCTCGAACCACTCCATTGCATTCCTGGCCTTGTGACATGGCGCATTATCTTGTTGATAAGTGCCACTGCCGTTGGGAAACATGATCGTCATAAAGGGGTGTGGTCTGCAACCAGAGTACGATAATTTTCGATCGACATGGTGCCTTGCACAAGCTTCACTGGACCCATGGATGTCCACGTGAATGTTCCCCAGAGCATAATTGAGCCGCCGTCGGCTTGTCTCCGTCCCACAGTACAGGTGTCAAGGAGCAGTTCCCCTGGAAGACGACGGATTCGCACACTCTCATCAGTATGATGAAGAAGGTATTGGGATTCATCAGACCATGCAACACACTGTCACTGCGCCAACGCCCAGTGACGATGGTCACGTGTCCATTTCAGTCGTAGTTGCTGATGCCGTGGTGTTAAAACTGGTACATGCATGGGTCGTCGGCTGCGGGGGATCATCCTTATGAGTGTTCGGTGCACTGTGTGTTCAGACACACTTGCACTCTGCCCAGCATTAAAGTCTGATGTTAGTTCCGCCACAGTTCGCCGCCTGTCCTGTTTTACCAGTCTGCCCAGCCTACGACGTCCGACATCTGTAATGAGGAGTGGCCGCCCAACCGCTCGACGTTTGGACGAAGTTTCACCTTGGTTTCGCCACTTGTTGAAGCCACTCACCACAGCATATCTAGAACACCCGACAAGTCGTGCAGTTTCCGAAATGCTCGTGCCGAGCCTCCGGGCCATCACAATCTGCCTTCAGTCAAACTCAGATACATCACGCGCGTTCCCCAGTCTACACACGGACAGCACGCTCACTGATACTACTGTACATGCAGCGTGCATGTGTCTGACTAGCTGTCATTCCTCGTCAGGTGACGCTGCTATCGCCCGGACGGGTTCATATCGATAGTAGGTATGTAGTCATAATGTTGTGCCTGATCAGTGTACATGCATATTACGAACATTTGAGGTATCTGCGTGAGTTAATTATAAAATAAATGAATGTCAAAGGCAGACAACAAAAGATCAGCAGTGTCTTCAAACCTGCAAGCGTGTCGAGTGTGGTCAATGAAGGTGTGCCTGTAATTTGTAGGTCCTAATACTGTATTGCATTTTATCCTGTATACTAAATAACATTTGTATTTCTTAAATTTAAAGTACTGTACTGTACACGTTCTTTTTACTGAATAGTGTTTAAATATATACCTTGGCTCATTTCATAAGTTATTTTGTTTAATCCGGACTGTCATTAATTCGGACAACATAGAGCCTCAATTAGTCCGGAATAATGAGGTTTTAATGTACCACACGATATAAAAAATAAATCGATATTTTGCTTCCTAAATACCATAATAAAGTAATAACTACGAGCAAATCAACGACGGGGGCCCCTTAAAACAACAAGCATCATCAAATTAACGACGATAATAATAATAATAACACTCGTCTCGATAACCGTACGAATATTTGCATTTTAATTTTGAGCACTTGACATTTCTCTCATTAAGAAAGGTTTTAGTAATTATGTTACAGCTGTGGGCGTAAAATATGACTAAAATAGTGTTTGGGAACCAGAGATGAGTATTACTACTTTACTACTTACTTTTCATAACGGTAACGATAATAATAATAATAATAATAATAATAATAATAATAATAATAATAATAATAATAATAATAAGCAAATCTACTGTCGTTCTATGTGCTCATCCCATGGAATATTTTGGGCATTATCGTTTAAAACCTACATGGACTGATATCTCTCTGGCCTGAAGTGACCCTCGTGGAACACCTGCGTTTACACGTTGCCATGAAGAAACGCTACCTTGATTGAGGATACGTTGTTGCCGTTCGTGTAAATAGGGTTCAATCCATCTGAGTGTACTGTCGGAGAAACCTAGGCAATACAGTTTGGATAGGAGCAACTCATGGTCTTCAAACCAAATGCATTGCTAAAGTCCAATCATATTAGGATTACCGAGCAAGTGGCCGCGTGTGGTTACGGGCACGCAGCTGCGAGCTTGCATTCGGGAGATAGTGGGTTCGAACCCCACTATCGGCAGCCATGAAGCTGGTTTTCCGTGGTTTCCCATTTTCACACCAGGCAAATGCTGGGGCTGTACCGTAATTAAGACCACGGCCACTTCCTTCCCACTCATAGCCCTTTCTTATCCCATCGTCGCAATAAGACATATTTGTGTCGGTGCGACATAAAGCAAATTGTACAAAAATAAAATAAAATAGGATTGGCACTTGTCACTTATAAATAATCTGTCTTATATCCTCAGTCACGTTTAGTTAGGTAGTACATACACTGTGATTGGGTTGGAAACTTGCGTGGCATGGGTCTGGTATGTCGTGATTGTAGGAAGAGTTTATGAATTGATTATGCACAATGTGTTCGAGTCCCTTGGCTATTTCTGGCAGTATATTAATGAGCCTGTAGGAGATTTAATCTTCGGTAACGGGTGTACTAGGACCATTTTCTAGACAGTTGGAAATGCATTGTTTAGAAGGGATAAGTTATATGAATGCCAGCACTAAATGGCTTAGATCATTTTCTTTAGCTTTATGATAACAACTGTCTATTCCTTTGGCTCTAGTCTTAATTCGTATGATAACCGCTTTCACTAGCAAAGGTGACGTAAGTAATACGATTATTTTGCCTATACGTCGTATATTGCAATTTCCACTCAAAAGATTTTATTTTATTCCTTTGTTTAACAGATAAGAGGGTACGAAGTGATCATTCAATTCCTGAAGAACAATATCCTGGAGTAGGGTCAATGCGGTCATAATTCATGTGTTTTTTAACTGACGGTTTGAAGACTATTGGTAGCTGATGTTACTGTGGCATATACAGTATATTGGTGTGAGAATTTTGAACTGATTGCTGTTAAAATTGAAAGGGAAGCTCCTTCTTCTTTCGTATTAAGAACATGGTGGCACATTTCGATGGCGCGAACTGTACTTTTCCAGGTTAGTAGATATCGCTTTGTGCATTCCGTGCCCAACTACCCAACTATTTGTACATCTCCCTCTTGGACTTTTTCCATTAATATTTCCTTTCATGATTTTTTTCTCTACAGGTGGTGTGTTACAATTTTGCACTCAAAAGGTTTCCTTCTGTTTCGTTTACTTGTAGATCAAACGATTGTTCGGTTTACATATACAGACACTTTGTGCTATTCATTTTTTTGCTAATTGTTTTACGTCGCACAGACACAGGTAGGTCTTATGGCGACGATGGGATAGGGAAGGGATAGGACTGCGAAGGAAGCGGCCGTGGCCTTAATTAAGGTACAGCCCCAGCATTTGCCTGGTGTGAAAATGGGAAACCACGGAAAACCATCTTCAGGGCTGCTGACAGTGGGGTTCGAACCCACTATCTCCCGGATACAAGCTCACAGCTGCGCGCCCCTAACCGCACAGCCAACTCGCCCGGTTTCAGTTACTTTAAAACAGATACATTAGTTCAATGCTGTGTCCATGGTATTATTTAAATCATGTAAAAATTTGCCGTCCATTAACAATGAGAAGACAATACATAAGGAGATGCTCTTGGTCTGATATATTCTTCACATTTCGATCACAGGCACCTCTGATGTTGGCAGTGCTGCTTCCTATGCAAGAAGTGAGTTATACTCCTTCATAAATATTTACGATGACCACGCAACTCTTCCCTAAGATTTAAATAAACTAAACTCACCCAACGGCTGTCTTTGCTAAAATGTAACACTAAGCATCACACAATCTGCGGCTGTTGTGATTATGTTATAGATTTAGGAGCTAAGTTAGCAATCAATAGAGCTGACTGCATCGGTCCAACAGCATTAGAGAGTAATTTGAACACTGTGCCAGACTGCCATTATTAATTCATAAACTCTATAGCACCCCGCGTTATGGGTCAATACAAATCGAGTGAACAGAGTCCAGGTGAGTCCGGATTGCTTATTCGGAGAAAATTATTTCCAAATACCTGAATGAACAATTATAACACCACAACATTTCAAGCAAATTCATTTTATTCTTGCCGTTTTAGAAGTTAGCTATATAGTCATAGGTCCCATGTGCTTTGGAGGCAGTGTAATTTTTGCGCAGATAGGATTCGAAAATGTCGGTAGATCAACTGAAAATTTTGGAAGGTCTTCAGAAATATGTCATGATAGGAGCTCGGAAGTTCAGGCATTTATTTTGACAAAAATAGGCATGCAGACAGCCTCCGTGGCTCAGACGGCAGCGCACCGGCCTGTCACCGGTGGGCTGCGTGGTTCAACTTCCGGTCACTCCAGGTGAGATTTGTGCTGGACAAAGCGGAGGCGGGACAGGGTTTTCTCCGGGTACTCCGGCTTTCAATATCATAATTCATTCCAGCAACCCTCTCAAATAGCATTTCATTTCATCTGTCAGTCATTAATCATTACCCCAGAAGAGTTTTAGATGCTTCGGCAGCCGGCACAGTTCGTATTTTCGCCGGAGGATGGGGCTTCCTGACCCGGTCGAATGACTGGAAACAGGCTGTGGAATTTCAATTTCATTTCAAAATAGGCATGGAAATACGTAGTAAAATTTAGGAGATAGGCAGTAAAAATAATTAAATTAGGCACTTAAAAATGACAAAAAATAGGCACTGAAATAGTAAGAATTGTTTATTGTAAACTACTTATTACACATCTTCATCACATTTTAGTAGGCCTGTTTCATTTTGGATGCAGATGCGGAATCCGGCGACCCTCTCGACCAGTTAGCTTGTGGAGTGACATTTGCAGTAGAGATTTGTGTAATACGAAAACATAGTTTGTGTAAATGTTATTGTTTATCTATTAGGTTACATGAGATTTCTCTTTATTATTAATATAGTTCATTGGAATTATATTTTCTTATTTTTCCATTGATTAATTTCAATACCAAATAATAGCAGAAAGTATCCATAACAACTGAAAAAGGGCAAGAAAATGGTGTTAAACTTTCAAATGGCCAACGGAAGCAATAATAGGCAAAATAATAACTGGTCATATCGTTCCCAAATATACGGAAACATGTTTACCTCTGTTCGATACCTCGATATATACCTCCAGATAAAATAGGCACCTTTCCTAACTTCCAGGCTCTAGTCATAATCATGCTGTAGTTGCTGGAAATTATATAGCGTACAATGAACATCTCGTAGCTGAAATTATTTGATGGATGCAGTATTTTTGCATTCTCCTTTATCACAAGCCAGAACAAAATATAGCTCCCTCTCCCCCCCCCCCCCCCCACCTCCAAGATCTTTCTCTTTTATAGCTGTGACTGTATAGTAGCTGCTGAGGTATGGGTGGTGCCAAATTATGACATTAATGATATTCAGAGCACGACTAGTCCATAAGGATGCTTACTCACTGGGTAAGTCTTGCTGCTTTAGCACTTCTGGCTTAACGAGGAAGACAATGGCAAAATATCTCCCTTCTCCCCTTGCCTCACGTCTCAATATATCTCCGCTGCTAGAATTTGGGGTTTCCTTCAACTGCATAAGCTTAGAAGGTGCTATCTCAAGATACAAGCACCTTAATATTGAGAAAGAGAATTTCACTCAATATTTTAGGAAACTTCCTCTTCTTCCCACCCTGTTGGATCCATTTCTTCACCAGACAGAGAAATTCCGCGCATAGTTTGAAATCCTAGCAGGACGAGACTACTGATGTTAACTAAGTCTTGTACTGAGATCCCTGCCCAGTCAGCTGCCTAATAAGGCTGGTCGTCCACTGCAACCGTATTCACCGGAGTAAAATTGAACGCCCAACATTTTACGGCCGACCAGGTCGTCCCATGTAAACCTCGTCCTCTACAGCCAATACATCCGAAAGTGCCACCCCGTCAGTGTCACTTCTATCACCAAGTCAACCAGCTCTTTTACACAAAGGATAATCCATACCTCACTAGTCGAAGAGGATTGAATGTTAGGTCGGGAATATAGTATGGAAGTATATCAGGAGAAATTGAATCAAGGTGAAGCAAAGACAGTACAGTATTAAGAAACAGTGGCGTAGCCAAGATCGACCGATGGGGCCGGGGGGTTATAGACACAAAATTATGATATGGAAAGCGCTTGTGCGTGTGTAGTGCGCGCATGCATGAATGTTATTACTAGGACCTTCTAGGACCCTGATACAGGTAATGTTGAAATTCAGATTGCACTACCAGTACACTACAAAATCTTACATTAAAAAACAGAACAAGAACAATGTGATCAAGGTGAATAGTTTCACAGCGAAATGTATGTTCAAATTACAATCCGAAATACAATTTTCGAGGCTTCTTATAGAAAACAGATTCACGAGATCTGTGCCCCTGGTAAGAAATAAGTGAGCTCTCAGACGAAATTATTTTTAGTTCGGTCTGTTTGCTGTGCTGGAGAGAAAACTGTGTTGACTTAGAATATCTTATTCGTAAGTTGGAAGTGACAGGCATTAGCGAGAATTATCGCTGACACAAACATGTGGGAACAATAACAAAAGGTATTCGAAATAAGGAGATAAAGGCTAAATTAGGACAAAACATAATGGACGAAGTTGTAGAAATGATCTGGCGACGGTGGTGAGGTTTTGTGAGGCGAATGAAGGAAGATAGGTTAAAGTTCTTGCAATTTTCTCGTTAACGACAGGCAAGCTTTTGAGGCCTAGCTAGCTGGCTGTGATTATATTCCTTGCCCGCTGGGTGCCAGGATTTCCGCGATTCGAGACACAGCGTTGCCAACTCACCGCTTTAACTACTTAGCCTCTGAGAACGAACAGCGAGACTGGACAGAACTGCGTGCAGCTGTGCAACATTGGAGACCTGACAAGCGAGCCGGCTTCAGGACCGGCACGCTTTTGAAGTATTCCACATGGACTGTCACTGACAAAGCAAGCATGCTATTGGTCAAGAGCTATCCACTATTGATCACAGCGGAGGCGAGTGTAGACAGTCATTAATATGCTTAACGTTTGTATCGCCGGTCATTAACGAGGAAACTGAGATAACTATAACTAGGAAAATAATAGACTCGGCCACGGAGGGTAAGAGAAGGGAGACCAAGGCGTTGGCAGTTAGACTCCGTCACTGTGGATTTAAATATCCCCAGAACTAGCTGGATACAAAGGATTATGGGAGTGCTTGTTTAATTCACAGTAGCTTCCAGACTGCACACTGATTGGCATTGCAGTCTGCAGTGAATATGCATATATGACATTTAGAATAGACAAACTAGAAATATTTATATCTTCTGAAAGTCAAGGGTGTCACTACGTTACCTGATGGCAGCAAAGAAAATGTTTCGCTGTCGTGTACAACGCACTCTAGGGATTTGTGACGCTAATTGGGTCAAACTATAGTTACTGCTCAGTGCCATTGGGGACCAACACATAAAACAACATCCTACCACGCCCTTTTCTGCATCATATGTCAACACAATTGTGGCAAGTGGTGAATTTTATCTGCGAACAAAATAGTCGTGTAAGTTAAAGGAACGTCATCATTGTTAAGAATTGCAGAGATGTATCCTATAATCTTAATAATAACTTCTCTTTAGCAACTAATTGTCCCACCGGGCGAGTTAGCCGTGCGGTTAGGGACGCGCGGCTGTGAGCTTGCATCAGAGAGATAGTGGGTTCGAATCCCACTGTTGGCAGCCCTGAAGATGGTTTTCCGTGGTTTCCCATTTTCACACCAGGCAAATATTTGGGCTGTACCTTAATTAAGTCCACGACCGTTTCCTTCCAACTCCTAGGCCTTTCCTATCCCATCGTCGCCATAAGGCTTATCTGTGTCGGCGCGACGTAAGCCAATAGAAAAAAAAAAAACAAATTGTCTGCATAATGTATGTGATCAACTAAATTATATCCTCACTGACTTGTTAGCAAGGCGTGATCACAGTCACACTTAGTGTCGAATACGAACCGTAGGAACGTGTCTTATCATTTCAAACTACTATATGTACTGACCGGGATTCAAACCATTGTCACCTTGGTGATTGTTAGTGACGATGTTTGTCAGTTATCACTTCCCACTACATGTAGCCTCGGGAGTAAGTGGTGATGATGATTTTGATGATAAAGATTGATTGTTTTACGGAGTCTAGTAGCTAGGTCTTCGACCACGGCAGCAAGTGAGTTCGATCCTGGCTCAGTCCGGTTGTACTGTATTTGTAAGGGCCCAAACACGTCAGCCTCGTGTTGGTAGATTTACTGCAATGTAAAAGAACGCCTGCGGAACAAAATTCCGGCACCTCAGCATCTCCGAAAACCACAAAAGTAGTTAGTGGGACGTAAAGCAAATAGCATTATTTTTATTATTACAGTATTAACAACTGAGTTGAGGCAGTTAATTCTATAAGTGGTCACAATTGCCCCAGTAATAAAACTCGCACTTGTCTCTTTTATCCAAACGCAGTAGTGTAGGGGTAGTATGGCATGTCTCCTCTTACAGGTCCCGGATTCGATTCCAGGCCAGTCCAAGGATATTCTGTATTGAAGGCTGGAACGCAATTCCCACAGCCCCATGAGGCCAGCTCAGGACATGGTTTATATGAGAGGCAGCGGACAAAGTCACGATTATCACATAAGAAAAGGCTGGGCGACTGCCCTAAATGCAGATCAGTAGTGACTGAGCCAAGCGATAGGATGGGGATGTCATCACGATAACCAAGTGGCACACCAATATCTGCAGGCCATGTCGTAAGCGAAGATCCAAAATGAGCTGTTTGTGCCACGATATTTTAATATCTTTTGCAGGCACATAGAAGGACAGACTCATATTCCTCAACTAAATTAGAAGTCTAGTTCCTAAATTCCAAGAGTTCCTGGCGAAAAAATCGATTCAACGATTTTCCGTTTAAACCAAGTTACCGCCTCGGTTAAACAACCCCTGGTAAATGCTCTACATGCCTAAGTCCAATGCTTCAGCGCTAGGAACTTCTCGTAGGAAAATGTTTTCTTTATAATTTGCTTTACGTCGCACCGACACAGATAGGTCTTATGGTGACGATGGGCTAGGAAAGAGGTAGGAGTGGGAAGGAAGCGGTAGTAGCCTTAATTAAGCTACAGCCTTCCACGCTGTGAAAATGGGAAACCATGGTAAACCATCTTCAGGGCTGCCGACAGTGGGGTTTGAACCCACTATCTCCCGGATACAAGCTCACAGCTGCGCGCCCCTAACCGCACGGCCAACTCGCGTAAATATCATTGAATGAGAGAAATAAAGATAATCATTGTTTGTGTTCCTCCTGTAATACGAATTGCTACATTGCATATTAATAGAACTCGATAAAGATTGAGAACATCACGGGACAATGACGACTGAATTCCTATTTTCGAATTAGACACACATTCACTTTGCTGTTATTGCATGATGTTTGTTCGCAATGATTCGCCGGTTATTACAGGGATTTACCAGAAAATTGGTAGCATAATTGCAGTGGAACATTGAGTAGCAAATCCGTTCTGAGAGACAACTTTACCAATAAATCACCCCAAGTGATGCTCACAAATTCCAGATGGTATGGGTTTAATTTGAGAGAAAATAACCAAATACTCTAAATCGTGAATTGTTTAGGCTATATACTTCTAACAATGAAATGGGATAATTTGTACGTTAACAATATTTCATCCAAAAATGTGTATTCAAATATGTCTAATAACCACAATGCTTGATGCCGTAAAACGCCAATCATATACTCAAGCAGTCTATCAGATAGAAAAAGCAAGAAAACAAGATTGTGGTTTTACGTGACTGCCGACTGCCACAGACGGGATTCTGAGCCAACAGGACGTGAATTTCTATTTTAAAAATCCCAGTTCATTGGCTGGGATCCGAACCTCGTCCACCTTTGTAAGAAGATAGTGACAATACTACTCGGTTCTTACGTCCCTTCATGGATTTCTCAAAAAAAAAAAAGTATCGTCTGATTTATGTGTGTACGCGTGTATGTTCCAGAATACCTCTCCACAAAACTCGGTACACATATGACTTACTATCTGGAAAAACGAGTGTGGGGGCAAAGACACCCCTAGAGGAGGGTGTGAAATGTAAAAAAAATAACCGAAAACGACCGATATTAGCGCGGAATCCATAACTTTCGGAGTCACCGAGAGGAACTGTGACACTCTAAATGCCGTTTGTAGGCTGGAGGTTGAAAAGGAGTGAAAAAGAATGTCCAAAATGACCGAGATGATGGACGCATATGTATGACTAACTATATGGCAAAAATACTCTGGGGGTAGGACAATACTAGCAGCCCTAGGAGCGGGGGTGGAAAGAGGGTGAATTATAAAAATCCATAGTTGTTGGGGTCACTTAGATGAATAGTGACACTCCGGATGTCGTTTTGGTTCCGAGTTCATCCCCTATCGGCATGGAGGATGGGAAGGGGTGAAAATGAAAATGTCGTCTAAATGACCGGAATTATGGATGTATGGGTGTATGTTGCAGTATAGCATCCAAGCAAACTTGGTACACGTATGACTTACTATCTGAAAAAAATACTGTGTGGGTAAGACATTCCTAGCACCCCTAGGGGAGGGGATGACACGTTAAAATTATCGAAAACCACCGACATTAGTGTCGAATCCATAGTTTTAAGGGTCGCTGTGACTCTCTGGATGCCGTCTGAGTCCAAAGTCAGCCTCCATCGGTATGGGGGTTCAGAAGGTATGAAAAAGAAAATGCCCGAAATGAGAGAAAGAATAGGTAATGTTGATTCGTTTCTGAAGTCCCTAGGATGATTGGTGACAGCCGCAGTGACAGCTGGAACCACGTACGTCATATAAGTAGCGCGACGCGTGAATACATACAGTTAGAACTAACTTTTATTAGTTGCTTGGAAGTATCATCAACTACTTCCCAGACAATCTGGTATGCCACAAGGAAATAGTTTAACGCGAAACTAAATAATCTCAAATCAAAACTTAAAATTATAAAGATAACGAATTTCTAAATCTGTAAGACAGCTCGAAAACTATCAGCCCTACAAACATTTACTTCAAACAAGTAGTACAAATCCTAAAAGTAAACATTAAAAACGTACCCGAGCAGAGCCGGGTACTATAGCTAGTAATTTATAAACAGGCTTATTTTTCACATTCTGCAGTTATACTTATCATTGATTTATGGTAACTATGACCGTGGCAACGTACACACAAACTCTATACGGCTGCTGATAACGCTGTTCGTTTGTCATTTTTCACCAAGTAGGTTCTCCAAAGAAACGTATTCTACGATAAAAATGCATTTCTTGGGAAACTGCGTACATGTGTAAAATATTTGTGAAATATGGAAAGAGTGAAGTAGTTGAATAAAGAATGGGGGAGGATTTTAGAAATTCAAAGTTATGATTTCAATTCATAAAAAGTGAAACACTATGCAAGACCTTCAGGAGGGCATGAGATCATTTAAAATATATGAAAGGTCCACTTAAAATTACCACCTTGGCTGTGGAGTTACAGAGACTCTGATAACTGCCAAACGTATTGGTCATTTTATTCAGTGAAATCTTGACTATACCTCTCGCAGCGATGTTTAGGTCCCACACATCTGCACCTGTGATGTCCTTTGAAAAGAGAAAACGAAAGCGCAGTGTTTTAACCACGCGGTTAGGGTCATGTACCTGTGAGCTTGCAGTCGGGACATGGTGGATTCGAATCTCACTGTCGGCAGCCCTGGAGATAGTTTTCCGTGTTTTCCTATTTTCACACCAGACAAATGCCGGGGATGTATCTTAAGGCCAAGGTTGCTACCTTCCCCATACCTGCGTCGGCGAAAGTCTTCGATGCGTTAGTCTTAAAAAAGGAGAAACAAAACACGAACATTCATGAAACGAAAGCTCTTATACATGAAAAATATGGAGTACGGAGCTTATCTTGGAGGCAAGGAGACTGGCCGCCAGGAATTTATTCAAAGAAAGTCACAATGTTCTTTATCTTGTGATGTTTCAGAGATGTTTACTTCATAACATGTGATATATTCTATATCAGGGCCTCTCAGGGTGCATGCGCTTGGTGCATGCACTGTGCACGGTGCAAAAGACGACTTCGCTTGGTTGACCAAAGTGCAGACCCCCACTCCTCGATTTGGAGAAATAGCGCTGTCTCTCTCTTTCCCCACGCCTGTCTCGCTCGCTCCCCTTGTCTCCCTCTTCCTCACTTGCTGGGTAGCGCTCCAAATCCGAGCCGAATTGATCCGAGTTGAGCCGAGCTTAGCCGAGTAGCCCAGAGACGAAGCGTTGGTACGAGCCGTGCCGAACGAGAGCGATGCACAGTGCACGGAGCTTTTGCGCCTCGATTTGCACGCGTGAGATTTTGGGCGTTTGAGAGGCCCTGTTCTATATGGACAAGTACTGTGACCAACTTGAGAAATAATCGAAGAATTTAAAAGAACATCCCAGATTTGGTGAATATATTATTGTGTTCCATCAAGACAAGAATAAGCCTTACATGTCCGATAACCTTCAAACGTTGATGAGAAATTACGGTTATTTTATACACTATATTAATCGGAACACTGTATTTATAATTACTTCAGCATTATTACTAATGCAACATCGTTTGTTTCAGAGTATTAAAACAGCACAACATCAAGAAGCGTTTTGAACGAATTCATTAACGAACTAGCACAGTTCTACATGGACTGAGTGTGAAAAGTATAAGAGATTGAAATTAAGTATGGTATAAATTTGTCTTCATTTGATGAATTTATTTTCACGTGAGAAAATTCTCGAAACTTTTCAGGCGCAAGAAAATCGTGCTTGCTTTTACATATGACTTTTAATAGCATTTCTATTGACAGTCAATTGGAACATAGTTGAGTCTACAAACTTATTGGCTGTATCATCAAATAAAGACTAATCACGTATCAATCTTGGACAACAAATTATTACATCATCATTCTTATTCTGCTTATTCGATTATATCCGTGCAAACCCCGCCGTGTTGGGGTAGCGTTCCTGCCTTTAACCCGGTTCGATTTCCGGCCAGGTCGGGGATTTTTTACCTCGATCTGAAGGCTGGTTCGAAGTCCACTCAGCCTATGTGATTGCAACTGAGGAGCTATCTGTCGGTGAGATGGCGGCCTCGGTCTTGAAAGCCAAGAATAACGGCCGAGAGGATTCGTCGTGCTGACCACACGACACTTCGTAATCTGCATGCCTTCGGGCTGAGCCATGGCCCTTCGGGGGCTGTTGCGCCATGGGGTTTGGTTTGTTTGGTTCGATTATATCCTTAGAGAACACACAAACTGAGGCTGAACAGCACTGCGCTATATTATCTCTAGAAATGAAATGAAATGACGTATGGCTTTTGGTGCCGAGGGTGTCCGAGAATATCTCTAGTAACGCTATCCTATGTATGTGTGTAAAAGTTGACATGCCGAGCGAAATATGCAACCCTCCGACCAAATTCATTACAAGTAATAGTAACTTCTATATTGAATGAATTAACATTTCTTAATGGGTGATCTTGAGGAACATTTCTGTTTTATCCGTAAATTTGCGAACTTGCTTACAATTTGCGTTTCATTTGACCATACTATCTTAAGTAAGAAACTTCATATTTGAGCCGTTTTTTTGTTTTTAATGTGTCCTTTTTAGTTATTCCATTTAATATTTTATTGAAAAATGGACCTCCTCTCCTATTTTCCCGAATAACTGAACTATATTCACAAGTCTTGGGTGACTGAATATGGGAGTAATTAAGTTAATTAATACTGAAGATTTAAGTATGAGAATTTATATTTTCTATTATTAGTAGGTACTGGTGTATCACTTACCCTAAAAGCTCTTCCACCCCGTGTAGGCAGGCTGGATGATAAAACAGTTGCTAATAAAGACGACCTCTTACTTTTCAGCAGAACATCCACTTTGGGAGAGCACTTCCCAGCACTAGTATTCATTCTACAGCACTCGGAAATCTTCGGTTGGAAATTACATAGTAACAGACAGTCACTTACACACGGTTATACCAAGACATGCTTCCTTCAACAACACGATCTTTCTATAACACATGTAAAAAACACGATAATAAAGACATGGGAATTGTATGCTTGTGTTGTAATAACGGAGGAGAAGAGTAATCCCACCAAGAGCAGGTACGCAGTACAGCAGAACATTCGGAAGGCGGTGTGTTCGAATACCACCGTTCTAGCCCCACTAATCGTGAAGATAGTTCTTCGTGTTATTTAATTTTTACATCCAGTAAATGACATGCTGTACCTTAATTAACATCGTGGCAGCTACCTTCCCAGACCAAGATTTTCTCCAACCCCAACGTCACTAAACACTCATCAGTGTTAGTGCAGTGTTAAACAAATGGAAAATAAAGGAATAAGTCCACGTATAATGCATTCGTCGATTTGGAACATGTCTCATAACGTTAACCGAATAAAGTTTTTTGGGATTCTAAAGGTAACTGATGCGATTGGAATCAAGTACAGAGAACGAGTTTATCTAAAATCTACAGAAGGAAACAGTGGCGATGTTAATAGGATATGAAAGTGAAGAAATTATCCAGATAATAATAATAATAATAATAATAATAATAATAATAGCTCAAATACCGTGGGTACCGTGGGTGTCATTTTGATATGACATAATTTAGACTGCCTGTGTATTGATTCGACGTCATTACGCGTCAACGGTTCCTTCAGAAGAACTCAGGATTCGACTTCGAATCATGAGGTCGACACACTTTCAACTCTTTCGCATTAATCAACTAATCACTGATCAGCATTTAGTGTTGCCACCCACGTGACAGGTTCCCTACCAATTATTTACCTAGTCGTTTCTTAAATTGTTTCAAAGAACTGGAAATGTATAGAACATTTCCTTTGGTAAATTATTCTAATCCATAATTTTCCTTCCTAAAAACGAATATTTACACCAATTTGTTCTCTTGAATTCGCACTTTATCTACAAGTTATGATCGTTCCGACTTTTTTAAAACTCCATTCAAGCTCATTCGTATACTAATGATATTTTATTATATAACGATCACTATGCTCTACTGCTATTTATAAATTGTTCAATGTTGAACTGACGTAGAATATTATTACAAATTAAAAATAATCAACTTTTTAAAAATCTCCAACGATCGAGAGGCTAGTTTAAATCAAAGTGCACTTTTTCATGTCAGGTAGCTATATGCATTTATAATAAGGGATTATTACTAGAACAAACATGACATGATGGATATGAATAAATAATGCACTATTCTCTAATGATTATCAGGGTAGGACACCGCTCCGCGGCATAGCTGTCATACAGTAGTTCATATCACAGGTGCTGGTAACTCTGCGTCAATTCTCGTCCGGAAGCAAAGCCCAGGCAATTTCACGATCGTCATAAAACTATCTGTATTATACCAAACAGAATGGGCTGGATACGGAGGACACCCACGGGTTTTGAATTCATATTCATCGATTTATATTCAATATGAAAATTACATCACCAAAGAGGCATCAGGGACTGTTGCATTTTTACGTAGAGGTTGTACTGAAAAAAAAAGTGGGCCAAACTTAAGGCACAGATTCTGTATATGTAGAGAAGACAAGGCACTAACCTAAACCATATCTTGAACTAACATTTCTGGAAAAAAGAATTTTTCAAGAAATGTCTTCAGAATCTCTCTCAACAGAACAGCAAAACATTTCATGTTCTTAGCATTTATGTTGGGACAAGGGATATGGAATTCTAATCACTATGTAATATCACTAATCTGAAAATATTTGAAGAAGATCACCAAAGATAGGAGAGCATTTCGACAATATTTGTATCGAGAAGTATCAATCGTATCTTTGCATGGGTTGTGCCGATTAATTAGGTTAAAAATAATTTTGTGCTTTGCTACAAGTTATTCCACTGCAATACTCGTGTTGCGGGGCAGTATTTCGACGCCTTGTCGGCCGGTGATAAAGGTATGACCCCGTTATCTTCAAATATTTATATATTGGTCGAATTGATAATGTGGCAACTGCTTAGTACGCAAGTCTACTGATCAGAGAGCTAGTTTTCAATTAGTCAAACATTAAATCATTCCTGAAATTAGAAAATTAAATTCTAATATATTACGTATTGAAGGAAACAAATCATTATTACAATTCCTCACTCAATTAACTGACTTCAATATAACATCCAACACTTAATAATATCGGAGACCTGCACCAACAAATAAAAACCACCGTGACAGACTGTAAGAGATGCACTGTGTCAGGTTTCGTACGCTCTGGTAGACGAAGACAAAACACGAGACGCAACGAGATACACAGCAGTATGAACAGGTCGTGTAGTACTGACACTAAACTCCGCTTACCCATTACATAGTCCCATAAGGGTTGGTATGCAAGTTGCCCTCATCACGAATGCACAGAACATTGTCCATGTGACGTCAGTTCCGCTGAACAGATACATACAAGGGCAAGAGGAGGAAACAAAAGAAATGAGCTCCTTGCCTTGGCGTTATGTCGTACCACAAAGTGACATAGCATACACTCGTGCATGACAACGGAACTCTATTCAGATATTGTTTGTGGCACTATGTAAACAAAAGAACTGACATCAAATGGTAATTGTTACACTAAATACTGTCGTTAAAACTCATTCCTAGCACTAATTAGAAAAGAGATAAAGAAAAAATGTAAACAGTTTTCATGAAAACATCACGCCAAGAATAGTTTTTATTTAATAATGAAACAACATAAACACTTCTATACTAATATTTTAAGCGAAACTGTAAGTTTGTGTCTTTGTAACGGATAATCTCAGAAACGACTGGTCCAATTTTGAAATTTTTCTTACCATTCGAAATACATCATCATTTCGGGTAACACAGGCTTTGTATCATCCCGGAATATCAAAGGGTTCCCGTGATTTGGGCGAGGAAATGATTCCCAGTGGAATGAGCCGTGTTGGATAAAATGCATAAACAGATGAGTTCATTATGTTCTTCAGATTAAATTGGCCAAATATATTCAATAAAATATTACCGCATTAATTAAAGTATATTTTATGCCTATATGCTACATTTTGACATTTATTTCTTATCAGCAGAGATGGACACCTTGTTTACAATAATTACTAGGCCTATTCATTGTCATTCTTGATTATTATTATAATGGCGTGTGGCCTCCGGAGAGGTCTAGTGCAGGTCTTTTGAAATGACGCCTAATAGACGACCAGCGCGTCTGTGAGAATGGGGTCCTACCTAAGATGAATTCTAATGCTGAAGTCGGCACTCACAACCAGCCCCCGAACCAGAAGACTTAACCAATGGACATTAAAACCCCCGACCAGGCCGGGAATCGAACCCGAACGTTAACCATCTAGCTATGGAACAGGGCATTGTTATGATAGGAATGTAGGATATTTTAAGTCATCAATCCCATACAAATGTGTGTGTACATAATATAAAGGAAACAACCGTTTACTTTTACGTGAGTCTTGGTATCGGGAACACATCCATGGAACTTTGATTTTTACTAGGAATCTGGACCATGTAGAATTAATTTTCATTTTAAAAATTCCATATGCATTGGCTGGGTTTCGAACTGCGGTCACCGCGATGATAATCCGCTTAGGATGTTACCATTGACTAAATTTGAACATCTCCGTCCCCAGCCATGAATATGGTGTCCTGTGGTTTCCCATTATTATTATTATTATTATTATTATTATTATTATTATTATTATTATTATTATTATTATTATTATTATTATTATTTTGGAATACCTTTATAAACTCCTAGGCGGTCCTGAGTCTATGAGTAGAGAGCCAGCGTCTTAACCGTGCGTTACAAGGTTCGATTTCTGGCCAGATCAAGGATTTTTATCTGGATCTGAGGGCTGGTTCGAGGTCCACTCAGCCTACGTGAGAAAAACTCAGGTGCTATGTGACGGTGAGATAACGGCCCCTGTCTAGAGAGCCAAAAGGATTCGTCATACCGACCGCGTATCATCTGGTAATATACAGACTTTCGGGCTGAGCAGCAGCCGCTTGGTAGGCGAAGACCCATTAGGGCTGTAGCGCCATGGTGCTTGTATATATTTTTGTGAAATTTATGGAAACAATCATATTTAGAAAACAATGAGTAACGATTTTGCAGCATGAGTTTTTGACGTGACTTTCGGATGGAATGTATGTCATATGACGTTCACACTTAGTGAAAAACTTGGCTAAAACAATGTAACATTCATTTGTCTTCAGCAACAGCTGATACCCATTATGCTGGTAAAACGAAGTATGGAGGACTGTATGAAGTAAAAGCATACAATGCTTACAATAGTAAGTATAATGAACGAAGTACTAAATCTGTGACGCTAATATGAGAAAATCTATTGTAAGTGCTCTATATAGCAAGCGGCATACTTCATATTGTTTTAAATATTCTCATTTTCTCATTTCAAAGGAAGGTTAAGTATGATTTACTGTAACTAGAAGTTTATAGCAAGAGGAACTGGAGTATCATAAAAGTTACAAATGAAGGCTATGGGAATAGACATTCCTCGCCTAGTTCCGCAACAATGTACTTTACGATTGTAAGAAGAAAGGTTTAATAAAGACCTTTTATGCTCCAGTTAGCCACATTTGTAACACCTTAATAGCACCCTGGCCCAGAACTTTACTAGGTAGGGGTTCAAAGCTTAAGAAAGTTACCTCCATGAGTCTTCATATTATTTTGCAAAATGTTTATTTAATTTCTTTCAGAATTGTTATCCACGATGAAAATCAGTTTGTGGTGGTGATGATGATGCTCCTTTCTGAAGGAAAAGTACAATGAGACATCCTTACCGTCTCTCCACCAAGGAGACCTGGAAATATTTATTATACTTATGTCGGGATTCTCACTTTCAATACTCCTAACCAATATATCTTGGTCAACTGTTGCTTGCTCTTTTCTGACCTCAACGATATTAAAGAACTGACCGCCTTCTAACGTTGCGCCTTAAGGGTGAAACCGTAGTATTTCTTCCCCTACATTACAGAAGCTAGAGATTTGTAGTTATTTCCACCCGTTAGACTGCATTCTGCGTTACAACCTATATCGGGAAGAGACCCTGCTTTCCGATACATCTGTCAGTTATCCTTTAACTCGCATGTTGGCAGCACTGATCGTGATTTACGACGAGCTGAAATATCGCCAACGCTCATATTGTCGTAGCGTGAAAGACACTACATTTACCTTACGTCCCTTCTGTTTGTTTAAGCTGATTTAATTCCGCTGGGGCCGGGCTGAGTGGCTCAGACGGTTGAGGCGCTGGCCTTCTAAACTCAACTTGGCAGGTTCGATCCTGGCTCAGTCCGGTGTATTTGAAGGTGGTCAAATATGTCAGCCTCGTGTCGGTAGATTTACTGGCACGTAAAAGAACTCCCGCGGGACTAAATTCCGGCAACTCGGCGTCTTCGAAAACCGTAAAAGTAGTTAGTGAGACGTAAAGCAAGTATTATTATTATTATTATTATTATTATTATTATTATTATTAATTCCGTTGGAATCAACGTTCGAAACAGTAACTACCTGCCGAGCAAGTGGCTGCGCGGTGTGGGTCACGTAGCTGTCAGCTTGCATTCGGGAGAGAATGGGTTCGAATCCAACGGTTTCCCATTTTCACACCAGGCAAATGCTGGGACTGTACTATAATTAATGGTACGTCCGCTTCCTTTCCACTCCTAGCCCCTTCCTAGACCATAGTCGCCATAAGACCTGTCTGTGACGGAGCGACGTAAAACAAATTTTAAAAGAACCGCTACGCTGCGTCGCGGTAGTCAAGTTTGAACAAATCTCGTGCACCGACGCGCTGTGAAGGGAGGGGATGTTAGCAGGTAAATTCATTTCAAGGTTTAGAAATACGCAGATATGCCGTTAAAGGCGTAAACTTTGCCATCAAGACACATCCAGAAGACAACGATAGACATACAGCCCCAAGAAGCAAAACAAGCAAAACTTTTTTTTTTGCTATTTGTTTTACGTCGCACCGACACCGATAGGTCTTATGGCGACTATGGGACAGGAAAGGAATAGGAATGGGAAGGAAACGGCCGTGGCCTTCACTAAGGTACAGCCTCAGCATTTTCCTGGTGTGAAAATAGGAAACCAAGGAAAACCATCTTTAGGGCTGCCGACAGTGCGGTTCGAACCCACTCTCTCCCGGATGCAAGCTCATAGGTGTGTACCCCTAACCGCACAGCTAACTTGCCCGGTAGAAACAAAAAAGCACCAGTGTTTCTGGTAATTTTGTTCGGAAATGTAACAGTAGTTATTGTGAATGGAAAATGTTTTTTGGTTCTTGTTTAACGTCGCAGTGTCCGGCTGCATGGCTATATTTTTAGCGTACTGGCCTTTGATCACAGGGGTCCCGGATTCGATTCCCGGCGGGGTCGGTAATTTTAATCTTAATTGGTTAATTTCTCTGGCACAGGTGCTGGGTGTATGCATCGTCTTCATCATCATTTCATCTTCATCACGACGCGCAGGTCGCCTACGGGAGTCAAATCAAAAGGCCTGCACCTGGCAAGCCGAACATGTCCTCGGACACTCCCGGCACTAAAAGCCATAGGCCTACGCCATTTCATTTCAACGTCGCACTAAGACATCGAAGGTTTTCGGCGACGGAAGGGTTAAAAAGGGATAGCACTGGGAAGGAAGCGGCCGCGGCCTTTATTACGGTATAGCCCCAACATTTGGCTGGTGTGAAAAATGGAAAACCACGGAAACCGATTTTCAGGATTAGCGATGGTGGGGTTAAAACCCACTATCTCCCGAATGCAAGCTCACAGCAGCGCTCCCCTAACCGCACGGCCAACTCGCTCGGTGTGAACGGAAGAATGCAAACGTAGAGGCTGTTCCTCGTTGGCGGCTTTGCTTTCCGCCAGCCAAAGGGAAAATATTTTGTTTTTGTTTGCAAGCTGTTTGGATTGCGTAACCGGTCATTTTCTAAAGGTGGATTTTGAGACTGGAGTCATACACGCCCGAGAATCAACGAACATGATTCGCTGATTTTGCTCAAAGAGGGGCTGCGTTGGGTGAAGTAGACAAGTGGCCTATTGCAATAGGAAACGCTGCTGATTAATGGACCAAAGCCAATGAACGCGCTGTTGATGCCATATGGTTTATCGCAGAACGTTGCCTGGCTTTTCGGAGCGATGATGAGCAATTCGGCTCTCCTCATAACGGGAACTATATGGGCAGAGGCATGATTTTTTCGCATTAATTTATGTTCGATTTCGCGAAAAGGAAACATATTTTCGCGTTATTTCGCGAAATACGGCTGACCCTATCGCTTTAATTTCGCGTTAATCATTTCCTAAAATTATTCATTAACATTTAATTTGTGAGATTTGTAAATCATTTATGTGGAAGATAGATAAATAAAGATAAACAATATTTATAATCATTCATTATTCCTTATCGAATCTTGTTTAGGGATATCCTATAGCCCTAATCAAGATTACATAACAAATTACCCTTTCAACCTACATGGAGTCCGACTCGTTGGCTGAATGGTCAGCGTACTGGCCTTCGGGTCAGAGCGTCCCCGGTTCGATTCCTGGCAGGGTCGGGGATTTTCAAATTGGTTAATTCGAATGGCTCGGAGGCTCTCATCTTCACAGACATCTACGAGAAAAAGACCTGCACCAGGCCTCTCCGGAGGCCAAAAACCATTATTATAACCTACATGGACGTAGCTTTCACCCTATATGGCCATATTATTAATGGATTTTATAGAATATTAACATCAAGAGATACTTCTGTCGAAATGAGAAATCCTCATTCTGTTTCCCTTCACGCACGCAATATTGGAATACAATTTCAAGATTTTACATGAATTTCGCTGCATTTTCGCTTTTATCGCAAAATAATTTCGCTTTAAACTGGCCTTGTCGCTTTAATTCGCTCTAATTCACGAAAATAAAATCACGATTCGTAAAGATATCTTCAAATCGCTTCAAAATATTTCTTGTCCCGCTTATTGTTAATGCGAAAAAATCATGCCTCTATATATGGGTACTCTGGCACTGCTTTCGAAATATGACAAATTTTTGGGGAAGCACATCAAACAACACAGCAAGCAGAGGCCAGGTTAATTACCTGTCGTCCACAATATGTGAGAAGCTCACTTCTGCTATGGGAAAACTAGTTCTGAAAAGAATTCGTGATTATATACGTTTGTCCAATTATTACTCTGAATCTGGCAACAGTAATTCGTTACATGAAATACGGTGCCCAGGAAGAAAGATTTTTGATCTTTTTACCGAATCGTGAGCAAATCGGAAAATAATATAGCCACCCCCTCCTTCCTTTTTGGAAAGTAATATAATATTCCTATCACCGATTGTCGAGGCCAGTCATACGACAATGCCACAAACACGAGCGGACGGAATGCAAACTTTGATAAGAGAAAACTCCCTCGTCTTCGATTGTATCTTACTGCGGAACACCCTATTTTTAGTTGGTAAGGATGCAAGTTTCTTTGACTTCGTACAAAATGTCTATAATTTTGATCAGTGTCAATGGCTCGTTATGGCATTCTTATGAAGCAGCTACAGAAGTTAGACAAAATTAGGTATGATCATACGTGTAGTCTTGAAGGGTCAGTCTATGTAATATTTCGGAATGATATTCCAAAACACCCTGTTGCCACCAGTAATTACAAAGGGCACTAGGATAGTTTTGCAATACGCAAAAATGGTTGGCTGGACACCCCTGTTATGGTGAAGGATAAAAAGAGGGGTGAAAACCGATCTAGAAGACAGCAAGGCGCGACCTTGTTAACAAGCAGTGGGATTGAAAGCAAGTTAAGATGTCAGTGTGGTCTAAACGTGAATATCGCACAATTATCCGCTACAATTTTGCTCGTGGATTAACTGTTGACCAGTGCCTGGAGGGAATAACTCCTGTACTGGGGAAAGACTGTCCACATAGGACAACAATTTTTCGCTGGTACAAAGAGTTCCAGAGGGGAAATTTTGGGGTTGAAGACGATCCTCGTTCTGGGCGACCGTCTGAATCAATGACCGAGGAAAACATTGAAGATTTAAGGAAAATGTTGCAGCAAGAGAGGCGATTGACATATCGGCAGGTAGAAGAGACCTTCCATATCCCTGCACCAGCTATTCATTCAAATCTACACGACCATCTTCATGTTAGAAAGGTTTGTTCCCTTTGGGTGCCCCCATTCACTTTCAGAAGAACAAAGGGCACATCGAGTGAAATGGTGCCGAAAAATGCTAATTTTAAAAAAAATGGGACTTCAGGTAACGTCAATAGCATCGTTACAGGTGACGAAACTTGGCTTTATTATTACGATGTCCCAACAAAATCGCAGAACAAGGTGTTGCTGTTTAAAGATGAGGGTACTCCTGTGACTGTGCGAAAGTCAACGTCAGTGAAGAAAAGGATGATTGCAGTATTCTTCACTAAACGGAGCATCCTGACTCGGATTGTGCTAGGAACACAAAGGAAAGTTACTGCGAAGTGGTACAGGGAGACCTGTCTGCCTCAGGTCACCCAGGCTCTCAAGCAGCTCCATTCATGGTCACGGCTCAACACTTGACTCTTGCATCACGACAATGCTCCAGCACATCGTGCTAATGTAACAATGGATTTTCTTGCCAGATCAGGGTTTACTGTGCTTGATCACCCTCCATACAGTCCTGATCTTGCCCCATGTGACTTCGCACTCTTCCTAGAAGTGAAGATGAAGCTGAAAGGGCGGCGTTTTGCATCCTACGAGGAGCTTCTGGCAGCATGGAATCAAGAGTGTGAAAATGTAACCGAAGAAAAGTGGCAGAGTTGGTTCAGTGGCTGTACATCTCAGATTAAAAAATGGCGTTGAAACATGACGCGAAAGCTTTGAAATCCTTAAAAACCTTTGTTTTTGTCATAACGGAACTGCACCGAAGAATATGAGACAAACGAATCAGCCATTTTTTTCATCTTGCGGACAGTCCGTGTAAGAAATGCAGACGTGCACTGATGTTCGGATGTTTTAGCTGATCGTACTAACAAATTTAATTGCAATCGGTCAAGTATAACCGAAACAGTTCTGTTGTCAGAGATCTATGTAGAGTAGCTAGTCCTGTGCTTGACCACCTTTGAACCCAGGAATTAAATGTGTACTCATTTCCGGAATAGGCTTAGTGATCCCCAGGACCATGTACCTCTTCAAAAGAGGAAGTTTTGCTTCACCGAGGAATCGAATCCAGTTTAAGGCTAACCAAGCACACCTTCACCTCCTAGGATATTCAGTCCCTAAGAAAAGTTCATAAAGTTGATTTGACAGGTGTCGCTTCAATCGGCAAGTTCCTCCATTTTAGCAGTAGTTAAGGATTCACCTTGCTACTGAGCACCTGACTGGAATCAGATAAAGTAGTTATTTATGTTGCGCGTTACAGTTCCCTGTACACGAACGAGGCTATCTCAGCAAGTTATACGATTTCGAATCTAATAAAATTGTATGTAGCAGCACATTAGATTATCTAAGACCACCACACTGGTCTAGTGGTTTCCGAGTTAGATTCTCAGATTTGATAGTGATGCTATTTGCTTCTCCATAACCTCCAATAACCATCGTGTGCGGATTTGGCGGCGTTGAGGGCAGAGGGCAGATCCTGTCCTTATTGTGGAAAGACACACAGGCGTAATCCCTGGCATCATGGTGTAGGAAGCTATAGGATATGCATTCAGGTCACCTCTAATAGTGCTTCGGCAGACTACGACGGCACAGCGATACGTCACATACATTCTGCGTCCGCACGTCCTGCCCCTTATGGCACAGCACCCTACGATAGTGTTCCAACAAGATAATACACGTCCACACACAGCATGTGTTTCTACGGACTGCCTAGAGCGTGTTGAGGTCCTTCCGTGGCCAGCAAGATCCCCAGACCTCTCCATCATTGAACACGTATGGGATGACATTGGAAGGGGACACCGTCCCAGTACCAACCTGCAGAATCTGCAGGGACAGATGCAACAACTGTGGACGAACTTAGCCTCAGGAGAGGATCCAAAGGCTGTTTGACACCATTCCGACCAGCATAAGGGCATGCATCGCGGCCAGGAGAGGGTGCGACACCCTACTGATCTGGCACCAACATTCCACCTGTAACTGCTAACAGCTTTGTCTCTTTCATTCCATATTGTAATCAGTTCAATAAAGGCACATGGTCTTTCAGCATATGTAGTTTCATTCACTTTCAACCACTCATTCTTTGTGCTTTTTTGTCAGGCAGTGTGCATAGAAAGGTATTGTACCATTTGGTGTTGTTGACGACAATATTCACTTTGCTATTTACATTTTACATGTTTTTTAAAACAGAATCAAAACATAAGTATGCAAAAATTAGCTGGTTTCATAAATTTGTATATATAGTTGCATATCTTATTTAGCTCAGTGTCCTGCTGTATTTACATTTTGTGGTAATCTGTTTTAGTGTATAAATGTATAAAATCGCAATACCTATTGCTATTACTACCATGTTTTATTTTTCAGAAGGCTAGACGCCAGTATGTTAACGATGCAAGTACTATAAAAATTACCTTGCTCCTAGGTTTGAGTGCTGGCTGCTAGATTTAAAAACATTTGTCACGGCCTGAAATGGATTATATGATATTGCCATTGAACTTTATAAGAGCTTAATACCAAACAATTAAACATTGTTACATTATTTTATTTTCTACACTTTAGCCTTCCAAATGCACTGAAGTGTGAGTATTATAAGATGCAAGCGCGTTAGGAGTTCTACATATCCATCACCTCAGTCATACCCAAACAAACAATAAACTACAAAGCTGGTATTGCCGGACTGAGTGGCTCAAGGGGGTTGAGGCGCTGGCCTTCTGACCCCAACTTGGAAGGTTCGATCCTGGCTCAGTCCGGTGCTATTTGAATGTGCTCAAATACATCAACCTGGTGTCGACAGATTTACTGGCACGTAAAAGAACCCCTGCTGTACAAAATTCTGGCACCTCGGCGTCTCCGAACACCTTTAAAAGTTCTTACTGGGACGTACAAGCAATAACATTATTAGAAAACTGGTACTTTTGCGAGACTGTTGCTATCCTGATCAAAGCCACAGGACTTCTAGTTGTACATGAAACCTGAAACATAGGGACATGACTTTCCATTTCAAAAATCCCTCATGTATCGAACCACGACAGTCTTGGAAAAAACAGTGGTAATGCCATTCGGTTATCACCCCATAATTTTGCGTGGATTCGAAAATCTATATCGACAAAGCTATCCAACAAAATCACTTTGACAAGAAGCGTGACGAAGTCCCTTTTCAATAGGCAAATATAGCTTTCGATTGGGGTAGACGAATGAATCCTTCTGTCTGCTGTGCATATACAGCAAGCAAGCAAACTTGTGGCTCTATGTGACAGCCAATATCGTGATCGCAGCCATGGGACCTCCATTTTTACATGGGATTCAAACAAAAGTGACATGTATTTCCGTTTCAAAAATCCCATATGCATTGGCCGGAATTCGAACCTTGACTGTCTTGGTGAGAATCTAGTGATGATACGAATCATCATCCGACCCCCGTGCACAAGAAACATCGATTCTAAACAAACATTAAATACAGTAACGTGTTATTATTATTATTATTTTTTTTTTGTATCAGTACCGTAGTGTGAACGTTAAACGATCCTCATAGGAAGAACGCTGATGTTCAGAAGAAGTTGTGGTGAAGGTTAATCACCCTGAGACAAACAAGAAGCGATCTGCCTCAACAGCTGCGATAATTAGTCATGTTCCTGTCCACTCACAAGCAATCAGTCCGCGGCCTGGTTTGATATAGCATTCCATGTTTCTCCTTGCTTTTTTAGAGCAACTTCGGTCTTTTTAATTATTTGATATACCTAATTTCCTCAAAATGCGTTCCTTGAACACATTTACCGTTAGTTATTACATTAGGTTGCATGGCTAACTCGCAAATGTCCTGACCGTCGGTCTTCGGGGATAGGTTCGATTTTCAGCTTGGTCGTGAAATTCGACTCGTACACAGCTAACACCTATGGCTCGCAAACAGCGTGTTAGTGTGTCTTCAGCATTCGTGGAACTCACACAGCACACACACCACTGTCCTTTAACAAGCAGTTTCTTTACATACAGCAGATACCGCAAACCCTCATTGGGGGGTCTGCCTTACAAGGACAGAATCCTGCTGTAATAGCAACACGAAATAATATATTATCATCAGTAGCCTACGTGGAAGAGTTTGGAATGACGTAGAACCACCAACAGCACCTTTGGCATATTCATACCCTTTATAGTAATCCGAGATGCTGATTTTTTAAATGGCAAAGCTATTACTGTACAGGCCACGAAGGCCTTTGGAGGACTGGTCGGTAAAGGGCTCCCTGTTAGTAAACTCGGCGGCACTGAGTGCCTTTACCCCCAGGAATTAACCTGGTACTCAGTTTTGGCTTCACGCGAGTGAACCCCAGGGCGGGCCATGTGCCTCTCCAGAAGTTGAAATCTTGTTTCTAAATTTGTCGATATCGATCCAAAGTCCTTTCGGGTGAAATGAGCACGACTTTACCTGCAACTAGAACTACCGACACGAGGCTGACGTATTTGAGCACCTTCAAATACCACCGGACTGAGCCAGGATTGAACCTGCCAAGTTGGGGTCAGAAGGCCAGCGCTTCAACCGTCTGAGCCACTCAGGCCGGCACTTCTATTTGAATTCCCTCTATACGTATAATCAAGCCTACTTTGAGATCTGTAACGCTGGATTCAACAATATTAGGCAACGATTAATTGTCTGGCGGGATGGCTCAGACGGTAGAGTGCAGGCTTCTTGATCCCAAGCTGGAAGGGGTAAGGGGATTCAATCCCGGCTCAGTCCGGTGGTTTTTAAAAAGTCAGAAACGTCATCGTTGAGACAATACAATTATTGGACCTGGAAGAATAATGTCGAAGGACAGAATTTCGGCGCTTCGGCGTCTGCGAAAACTAAGTTAGTAGGACGTAAAAATGTATAACATTATTACTGAAGCATTTGTTGATATATTAACTAAGTGTATAGTTCGATTGATTGATTCAGTCATACATTTACTGGTGTTTAACGTTTAGAGGCATTTAACAAGGGTGAAAATAAAATATGATTCTCACAAATAAAAACCAAAATCATCTCCGTTACAGATAAGGAAGTCCCTGTAAGTGAAGAATGTGGAGGTTTACACTATCTGTAGCGTCAGGTCTAGGTCCGACAATGCTTGTCCCTAGGAATTAACCCCATACTCATTTATGTTGCACTTGTGTGTGTGTGTGTGTGTGTGTGTGTGTGTGAAAATTCCAGGTAACGCGACTCTTTAGAACTGGAATTGAAGAAAAAATGAAAATCCATTCGACCGGGTCAGGAATGGAATGAATGAAGCCCCATCTAGCGGCGAGCATAGAAATTGTGCTGGCTGTCGAAACCTGTCGCGCTTCTCTGGGGCAGTGATTAATGACTGACAGATGAAATTAAATGATATTGGAGAGTGTTGCTGGAACGAGAAATAACAGGGAAAACCGGAGTTCCCGGAGAAAAGCCTGTCCCTCCTCCGCTTTGTCCAGCACAAATCTCACACGGAGTGGCCGGGATTTGAACTATGGAACCCAGCGGTGAGAGGCCGGCGCGCTGCCGCCTGAGTCAGGGAGGCTCTTTTAGAACTGTACTTCTCGAGTTTAAATTTCTAGACTTCCTAATGGAGATTCGAAATAATGTTCTTTACCGCCTGGCGGGCTGAGTGGTTCAGGCGAAGAACGCAGACTTTCTGAGTCCACGTTGGTAGACTCGATCCCAGCTCAGCTCGATGTTATTCGAAGGTGCTCAAATAAGTCAGCCTCGTGTCGGTAGATTTACCGCCATGTAAAACAACCCCTAAAGGACAAAATTCTAGCACCTAGCAGACTTTTTAAAACCTTAAAAGTAGTTAGTGAGATGTAAAGCCAACACCATTATTACTAACAAGAATTGTTTTCTCTGTCTAAACTCAGTTACTGACATCAATTCTTCATGTGAATCTGGCCCAATTTTAAGGCCGAATACTCTTATTGACTCCTACCATATGTGGGAGGATATATTAAAAATTGTGTTATTCTGTTGTGGTTGGTAGTATAGATTGCTGGTGAAGAGATGTGCATTAAGGTAAAAACAAAGACCTAGTCCCCAAGCCAGAGGAATTAAACAGACGCGGCTAAAATCCCCCGCCCGACCGGGAATCGAATCTAGGGTTCTCTGAACTGAAAACTGCCACATTGTTCATTCATCCAAGGAGCCTAAGACAGTGGAATCGGTTCTGGCTGACAAGATTGGCACTTAAGGGTGTTCAAATGCGACAGCTCCGTGTCATTGACTTCCGGCATATTCTGGCGACAATAAAAGTTATATAGAGAACAGGTCCCTTGCCTTTTCGGTTGAGGGGAGATTACGCCTTTGAAGGTTAAAAAACATTTTTAATGTCTTAAAATGGATAACAGACTTCCCTCTTTTCACTGGAGAAATAATTATTGTTAAGATATCTACAATACTTTCCAAGATACAACAAAAATGATTATCAGTTAGTTATTGTTGATGACGATGTTTGTTGTTTAACGGGCCTAACAGCTAGGTCATCGGCCCCTAATGGTACGAGGTGCAACGAAATGAAACGATAATTAAAACTTCAAAATGTATCCACTGACTAGAAAATAAAACGAATGATGATTTTAGAAAATGACATTGAATCCAAAACAATCATTGGATCCAGTTCACAATGCTTTATATTTTTGAAAATATGCTTGTTATCCAAAGGGATCCAAAATCCATGCCGCCGGCCCCTCCTGGTAGCACTAATTACTGGTAAAGCAGAGGCATAGTGTTCCTCCTATAGTGGTACTAATCACAGGTAGCGTAGACTCATGGTGTACCTCGCATGGTGGAACTAATCGCAGGCAATGTAGACTCACTCATGAGTGACACAGACCTGTGATGATCCTCACATAAGCGTACTACTCACAAGCAATGCAGACCTTTTTTTGTTTGTTTTGCTATTTGCTTTACGTCGCACCGACACAGATATGTCTTATGGCGACGATGAGATAGGAAAGGCCTAGGAAGTGGAAGGAAGCAGCCGTGGCCTTAATTAAGGTACAGCCCCAGCATTTGCCTGGTGTGAAAATGGGAAACCACGGAAAACCATCTTCAGGGCTGCCGACAGTTGGGCTCGAACCCACTATCTCCCGATTACTGGATACTGGCGCAATGCAGACCCATGGTGTTCCTCACATAGTGGAACTAATCACGGTCGCCGGCTAGCCGTGGTGCTCCCCGCATAGCGATACTCCTTATCTGTAATGGAGATGATACTCATGGTGTTGTTCACAAAGTGGTATTAATCGTAGTCAAAGACCCATGGTGTATCACACATTATGGTACAACCCACAGGCAATAGAGACTCGTGGTCTTCCGCATATAGTGGTATTACTCACAGGTAGTCCGGCTCCATGGCTTAAGTGTTTAGCGTGCTGGCCTTTGATCACAGGGGTCCCGGGTTCGATTCCCGGCAGGATCGGGAATTTTAACCATCATTGGTTAATTTCGCTGGCACGGGAGCTGGGTGTATGTGCCGTCTTCATCATCATTTCATCTTCATCACGACGCGCAGGTCGCCTACGGGTGTCAAATCAAAAGGACCTGTACCTGGTGAGCCGAACATGTCCTCGGACACTCCCGGCACTAAAAGCCGTACGCCATTTTATTTCATTTTTACTCACAGGCAAACACATAGTGGTATTAATCACAAGTGACGTAGACCCATGCTGTTCCTCAGGTAATGGTACTAATCACCAGTAGTCTCAAGGTTCTAATTCCATCATCCCTCGGCCGCCCCTTTTAGCCGCCTCTTACGACAGGCAGGGGATACCGTGGGTGTATTCTTCGTCTGCGTCCCCCATCCACAGGGGAATTATTCTTTTGTTTTTGGTTATTGAGGAATATTGCATCTTCGAAATTCAACTTACGTTCAGCGTGTTATATTTGCCAATAATTCCTAACTGGATCTAATACCTTATCACTCGTATGCGATGTGGCTTACAATAATTGAGTGTATACATAATGTTTAGTGAAGACTTTCAGGGGGTCGCAAACGAGCTTCGACTTGGACTATTCTAAGGTAAGATTTGTCATCTACAATATTCTCTAAGATACAACAAAAAATATTCAAATGTTCCGACACCTAGGCGTTTCTGAAAACCTTAAAAGTAGTTAGTAAGATGTAAAACTAATAACATTATAAGACTACCAGCGTTTAAATTTTTATTCGGGTAAAACTTAGGGTTGCTGAAAAATTAACAGAAAAACAATTAAATTTATACTAAGGAAAGAAAAATAATGACATTTACACTAGCGAATGGTATATCTCAACCCTTAATTCCTCTGACTCGGGATTTCTATGTGTCCTAAATTACACTACCAATCACCACTTAATAACTAAAGAGCCCAATAGGGTTAACGTCAGAAACGGTATCTGTACGTAAAACTGGGCCAAGCCCATATGTGCGACACAGGTCGTACCCCTGATCCCGCCACGGTGTGGGAAAAGAGGCGGAGAAAGGAATATGCGAATTAACAATTAATCAAATCCATTCAATCAACATTCATTCATTCATTCACCAAGATCCTCATTTCTTCTTATTATTTTTCTTCTCAACTGGTCTCTTTTCCAATTACCTAGGGTAGGACATGTGGAAGGATGCATTCATTATTTCGCCCCTCTATGGTTTTATGAGGGAGACTATCCAAATGAAGATGTATATTAAGACGATCGCGAACACCCTACCCGTGGATGGAGGAGTTCGCTAAACATGGGTAAAATCACCGATCCAGCCGGAAATCAAACCCACATCCCATGAATCGAAGTCCACTATGCTGACCGTTCAGCTAAGGTGCCTGGCTGGTAAGAAATGGGGATGATGACCAAAATATCGGGCCTCTTCGCTGACGGAACAGGAAACCGATGACCGTGATGAAACAAGGTGCTGGCCAGAGTGCGAATCGCAGTGTTGGTTATCCTTAAAATAGTTTTCCGTTTCAACTGCAAGCAAACGCTAGGATGTTAACTGTCATAAAATTGCAGCCTTGAAATCTAGCCCCAGTAATTAATTACAAATTAGAACAGTTCTTGTTGCTCCACGGGACGTGGTGGTCAACATTCCTGAATACACTAGAATGCACTGTTGTAGTGCCGGTAAGGTGAGTGGTGTATAAACCATCGGAGCTGTGAGCTTACATTCAGCAGATAGTGGGTTTGAACCCCACCGTCGGCAGCCCTGAAGGTGGTTTTCCATGGTTTCCCATTTTCACACCAGGCAAATGCTGGGGCTGTACCTTAAGACCACGGCCACTACCTTCCCACTCCTAGCCCTTTCCCATCCCATCGTCGCCATAAGATGTGTCGGTGTGACGTGAATCTAATTATAAAAAACATCCTATAGTATACTTCACGAATGGTTCAACATGGTATTCTGCCTGTTGCTATTTTATTCTTTATTCATTTGACCTCCAGACTTGCCTTCCCCCTCGTACTCAGCGAGGGATCCCACCACTACCGCCCCAAGGGTGGGGTCCTGGAGCTTGAGACTTGCGGTTTGGGGATATAAATGGGAAGGAAGATCCGTACCTCACCCAGGCGGCCTTACCTGCTATGCTGAATAGAGGCCTTGTGAGGGAGATGGGAAGATCGGAAGGGATAGGCAAGGAAGAGGGAAGGAAACGGCCAAAGCCTAAGTTAGGTACCACTCCGGCATTTGCCTGAAGGAGAAGTGGGAAACCACTTCGAAGATGGCTGAGGTGGAAATTTAACCCCACCCCCCTCTACTCAGTTGACCTCCCGAGGCTGAGTTGACCCGTTCCAGGCCTCGTACCACTTTTCAAATTTCGTGGCAGAGTCGGGAACCGAGCCCGTGCCTCCGCGGGGTGGCAGCTAATCACACTAACCACTACACCACAGAGGAGGACCCACCACGTATTTCAAGTGTTTAATTCACTAATTTTTTTTTCTGAATCGCTTTGCTTTGATAAGAGCCTCAATACGTCTTGGAATACTTCCCATGCACCTAACCGCCATTACTGCAATAGCCTCATCATTTTGCCATTCCTTTTTCCTTCATTGCTTTCCTAGGCGAACATTAGTGCAAATAGGATTGCTGGCCTTGTTCTTTATCATGTTTCAAACTCATACTGGAAAATAACTTTCATTGCTAGCACTTATGCTATATGGTCGAAAATGGTGAACCTTAAAGACTTCTAATGATTGGTAACCGAGTTGCCACCTCTATGTCAAAAGGAGTGCCTCATCTTCATCTGCATTTAAACAATGGCCTGAGGAATGTGACGTTCATGAATGTTTCTGAAATGGAATTTTAATCAAATATTCCGAATTCGTTGTCCATCCACCATATGTTTTATTCTTCCACTTTTTCGGTCATTGATCTCTGTAGTCCGTAGTTCTAGATTTTTCTTGATCACCAGAGATATGTTGCCACTTATCAAATCTATTCCCTTCAAGCTCCAGAAATGGTCTGGCTCCGTTTTTCCCAGATGCTGGATTTCTCACCAAGGCTGCCGACTTTTCTTTTTTAATTTCAAGAGTCTCATAGGTCTGAAGCCGTATCTGGTACTATCTATTTAGAAGCAAGAGAAACTGTTTGCTATCGTAACCTCTAACAACTTGAAGGGTTAAAGGGAATATGAATAGCCTATCCCACTAATCTTAAATTTGCGAAATTCATGACCCATTTATCAAGCACTACTTATTGCAACATAATGTCCGGCTCCATGGATAAATGGTTAGCGTGCTGGCCTTTGGTCACAGAGGTCCGGGTTCGATTTCCGACAGGGTCGAGAATTTTAACCTTAATTGGTTAACTTCGCTGGCACGGGGGCTGGATGTATGTGTCGTCTTCATCATCATTTCATCTTCATCACAACGCGCAGTTCGCGTACGGGCGTCAAATCAAAAGACCTGCATCTGGCTAGCCGAACTTCTCCTCCGACACTCCCGGCACTTTCAATTTCAATTGCAACTTAATGAAACTTTTGCATACTACTTATACGTGATTCATGTAGGCCTATTAACTCCTCTAGTTTGACTGCAGTACAGAATCTTTTCTGTTGTATTCTTTGTTTTAACATTTTCCCTACATTTTTGTGCATTTTACTGCAAATATACAAGCTACCCCTACCAATCTAGAAGTAGAGTATCGGGAGAGTATTATAAATTAACTGTGAAAACACCAAGAGTCTATGTTTTATAGTTCCTGAGAAACAGGTTATTTGTCTATGAAAGATCAGTTAAGACGCAAGATCAATAGTACACTAACACGACAGCGCAAAGAATGAAAAAATCACACGTTATACGAAGATTATCGCTTTACAATGTAAAGAAGAATCACAACTGTTATGCCAGTCCTACCAACTTATGAAGCGAAGTTTCCATTAGAATTTAAATCAAACCACAGCCTTGTAGACTTTAAGTTTATTGAGATATTAATTTTTAGCTGACCAATGCCTTATGGAATCCTAAAAATGCCTTATGCAGCTAATCAAAATTAAATTAAATTTACTTCCACTCAACCAAATTTAATAAATCAAACAGCAAATAAATAAACAAATTCCAAATAATTCGTCTGCATTTAAAAAACGTACATTAAAGTTTTTAACAAAATGGCCATTTATACTCCCCTTAAGCAGAAAATATAAGTGATACATTGCATATTTTTAAAGAAACTCACCTTAGCTAATGCGAATAGGCAAACGGAGAACTCAACTGTCCAGTTGCACTCGGCAAGGGATTGCAAGAGGTTAACTTAGGATAGGTTTGGAGGAAAGAGACTATACCCTGTATGTTTAGGTACCACCCCTGTACCATCCCGACATTCATCTGGAATAAGTCTACGTTTGCGAAGCGTGGAATTTCAATCCACCTGCCTTGTCAGTTGTTTAACTTTAGGCTGACTGAATTTGTGTCAGAACTGGGAGTCGAACTCAGGTCAACCAAGCGGGAAGCTGCTAATCTAGTTCATGGCATCAGACACGGTAGAGTGGATATCACCGTTATGTTGCTCGACAAACGTCACAAGAAGACGAGTCTCTTGACCATATTTTTCTGAGAAACGAATAAAATAAAATATATTAAATTGAAAAAGCTACAGATTTTGCACAGGGACACGAGTTTATTCATTTTATGACATATGCTTGTAACAATGTCGCACTTCAGTTATAACGGGCACTGCATAGTAGGGCCTATAATATTACAACAATTAATAGTAAGGGAAATATGAAAAAAACGATAAATTTTTAAGAAAATACACAGACCAGGAATTCGATTCTAAGCCCTATGACGCTATATTTATGATGGGCCTTGGCCTACCAAGCGACTGCTGCTAACCCCGAAGGCTTGCAGATTACGAGGTGACGATTTATTCTATATTCGTTATTCTTGGCTTTTCTAGAACAGTGTTTCTATCTCACCGTCAGATAATCCCTCAAACAATTCTTACGTAGGCTGTGTAAACCTCAACCAGCCCTCAAATCCAGATAATTCATCACCAGGCCAGGAATCGAACCCGAAATCTCTGGGTTACCCCTACACCGCTGCGGTCTGTAAGTTTACAATTACGGGCTGCTAACTCTGTAAGTCTAAAATATCTAAATATTTTCGTTTATTTATTTACCGTAATTTATTTATGTTGACCATGATCTTTAAGACGTCAAGTCTATATGGTCTGACACCGTGGCAAGCCGGTTCAAGTCCCGTTGATCGAAAATATTTTCACCATCAAAATGTTGGCCGGCACGCAACGAGAGGTGGTGGTATACAATTTCTAATCATTAGATTGCGTATCAAAAGACTGGATCCAATTCTATTTTTTTGCTATTTGCTTTACGTAGCACCGAAACAGATAGGTCTTATGGCGACGATGGGACAGGAAAGGCCTAGGAATGGGAAGGAAGCGGCCGTGGCCTTAATTAAGGCTCAATCCCAGCATTTGCCTGGTGTGAAAATGGAAAACCACGGATGATTATCTTATGGTTATCTTCAGGACTGCCGACAGCGGGGTTCGAACCCACTACCTCCCGGATGCGAGCTCACATCTACGCGCCCCTAACTGCACGGCCAACTCGCCCGGTAGATTCAATTCTAAAACCACTCCGCAGTGTTCATATGGGGTTAGGACATATGACGCTGTTGATGGTGATCCGTCCATCGGATAGGAACGTTAAACCTTGAACAGACTACTTGGTGCTATTTGACAGGAGTAGGCCATGTGGCGATCCCAGGTTTCACCCTCTCCCTTCTTACTATCATATATCACGTCACTAAAATCATCTCTTTAACTCCTCTCATGAGGTTGACGTCATAAAGTGCACCCGATCGTAAAAAACCACTACGAAAATTCATCTTACTTCATACACGATCCCGAAAAGTAACAGGACATGGTTTTGACACACATATATGTTGACGAGAGAAAGGACAGTAAGTATGAGAATGAGTTTAGTACTGTGCCATTTCACTGTCCTAAGATGATAATTCAATGGAACTAAAACGGTCGCAATTGCCGATATCAAAGTTAAAAATGATGCATAGTCATTCATATCAAGGAGATACGATATATAACGAGATTGGAATAGTAAAGATCAACATGGCAGTGGATGAGGCAAAAAAGGACTCAGAATTGTTCACTGTACAATTGCAAAAGGATTATTGAATGAACGGACGTGTTGATCTGAAGAGACTGAAAACGCGTATATAATCTCAAGATTTTAAAGAAAATAATTAGAAGAAGATGATTTACGAGGTCTTCATTTATTAGAGGACGCATAATTACAAAACAGTAATTAAAACCGCCATATAAGAAGAGCATTATAAAGGAGTTCATACATTGAAATTTCATAACGGCGAAGACTAGGCTTTGACTCATTTACAAGGTAGAGAATTCGATACTACGCGTATATAGCTAAATCAACTTCTTAAACAATAATTTCAATAAAATAAACTGAGACAAGGGTAGACATATTGGTAATATGCAAACGTTATTAAGATTAAATTCAAGACGAAAGAATTGTAATTGAAACTATAATGTTAGAAGGCTTTGGATTCAACATTATGACACAACTAACTTCATATTAGCCTATATGTATATTTGTATCCCATTTGCCATGTATTTCGAAGAAGACTATGATGAGATTGTCCGGAGGAGGCTGAGCTGAGCTGAGATGACGCCAACGAAGGTCTTCATTTCCCAAAGCATCCCGATGACCAACGGCAGGATGTGATTTGCAAAGCCCAAGATTTCGAGAAGAAACTAATCAAATCCCAGAGAAGCAGAAGGATTTTTCAGTAAAGTAAGGCAAATCAGTGTTATAAAATTCAATGTAATCATTCTTATTTGTTTGTGAATAGATGGTTGAACGTTGTAGTCTTCAACATATCTCAAATATGTTAGATTCTCGCGGAATAATGTTACATTTGTGTCAAAATACATGGATATCCTAAGTAATTACAAGGAGAAGAGTGAAATATGACACTTTCCAAGATGATTTGAAATAATTTATAGAGACTTTGATTTAGATTTATGAAAATGTTTATAATGTGATTGATGTGAAGATGTGAGTTCATTTAAAATTTTATTTCAAGATTTCATATTTAAATAATTTTTATTGTATATAATTATCATATTTTTGATCAACAATCCTAGTTACTACGACGAAGCAGAATTAATGAATGTAATACCAAAGGATGATTTTCCTCAATAACATTATTATTTTCTCAATTTTTAAAATTTGAATAAATAATTATGATTAAGATATATTGGTATTCCTATTCATCATCTAGCTTAGACATTTTCATATTTGTTTAGATTTAAGGTATAATAGGAATTATTTTCTTGCTGAAACTAATGATTCGTAGGATGGAGACGTCCATCGTTAACATGGGCAAATGATTCGTTCGTCAAGAAGTATTTCGCATCTTTCCCGGAATTCACGTTAAAAATAATGGCAGTCAACTAACCCTGAGAGTATGCTAGTCTGGATTTTTTCGCGACCAACCCAACCCAACCATTGTCGCAGGAAAGGCGCAGTACATAGGAGTTTCAACCATCAAGGGGAGATCCTAGAGGGTTTCCATGACAATACCTGGAATTATGCACTTTACAGACCTATAACAAGCACATGAGACACGTTTCACATTTCAAAACATGATTTTGCTATAATGTGTAGACATTACCTCAGTTATATTGTTCTGAATTATCGTCCACTAAACCCAAAACCCAAACATGTGTTATAAAGGCCATACATTTTTTTTTTTGTGGAGAAGTAGATTTCACTTTCAAACGAAGGCTATCTTATGAATATATCATACCTATTTTGCATATCTCACTGAATTTAATGGACAGACCGTGACGAAAATCTGGCTTTGAGATCTAGATTAGAGCTAAATCCATTGTCGGCTAACTTGTCGGTAATTTTATGACATCAGAGACCAGCAACAATCTAATGACGACCTTGTGAAACAAAATATATAATCTTTGAACTTCATTCTTGCATACTAATACGTAGAGAGTTATGGACGTTCTCTTTCGATAGAGTAAGCAAAGAAACTTGTTGTTTTACGTGACTGTTGATGTCTTGATTGTAGAGTAGCTACGAAACTTCTATTTTTGCGAAGAAAAAGTCCATTTGACACTCGATGTCGTATGATGACGGTATGTAAAAAATCTCTGATAACACATTCGGCGTTTACCCGACAAAATTAGTAAAACCTCAGCCATAACTCGCCGAAGAGCAATCTGGTTTATTTTGCCATCTGGTAGAGTAAAGCTGAACGTCTAAATAGACGCGCAGGCAGTCTAAATGGCATCACATAAAATGACTGCACATGGCATTGATTTGATTTGTTAATTTGTCATGAACAGAGTCAATGCTACCCCATAAAACATAATTATTACATACAAAAACATACAGATAAAAGAAGGAAATATAGTTTTCGATTGTTCGTCTCAATGGCTGAATGGTCAGCGTTGAGGTCTTCGGTTCAGACGGTCGCGGGTTCGATTCCTGGCCGGGTCGGGGATTTTAAACGCTTCTGATTTATTCTCCTCGCTCGAGGACTCTGTGTCTGTGAATGACCCAACACTTTCGTCTTCATATTCAGACAACGCACTACACTGCAAACCACCACAGAAAAACGCAATAGTGATTACTAGGGCCCGGATTTTTAGGTTTTAAACTATTTTATTCCTTGCTAGTTAACTGCAGTATTTGAACTTACTTATCCATTTCATTACCATTGGAGTAAATTACGCGAATCTTATAAAACCTAAAAATAACTAAATACGACGTTAAAACCTATAAAAAACTAAATGGGCTATTCAAGACAGTATTACGTTATTTTTAAATAGAAGTACCAAATATTAATGAAATTGAATAATTTTTAAAAAAATAAACATTATGCACGAGTTTTTGAAATGACTTCATGGTTTGGAACTGGAAGTGGTTTGTAAGTATAAGTAGTGCGAGCGAAACAACGTGATACGATACTATTCCACTAGCGTACAGCACAAATCAAGAGACAACACCCTGGCGTTCACTGGCCTGTATCTTGCAGGTACAAGCCCGCCTAACTTGCCAGCTTCAGTGCATCTCTCATTGTGTACGGTCGACTACCGCCAGCTACGGCGCTGTTCACTGTTTATCTCTATACACATTATTATGCGACAGACTAAAATTAATTTTCCCTATAAATCAATTTATTATTGAAGGCAGATTAAGAAGTTTACGCATCTCAGAAGTAGCGATGCCTAAAGGCGTCATCTCGAAGTTGGTTGATTCGCCAGTGGATTGGTAACGATCCGGACTTTACTACAGATGGCAAAATTATATTTTGTCAAGTCTGTTTTTTTTGTTTTTTGTTTTTTTTTGGTTTTTTTTTGCTTTACGTCGCACCGACACAGATATGTCTTACGGCGACGATGGGATAGGAAAGTCCTAGGAATTGGAAGGAAGCCACCGTCCCTTAATTAAAGTACAGCCCCGGCATTTGCCTGGTCTGAAAATGGGAAACCACGGAAAAACTATCTTCAGGGCTGCCGACAGTGGGGTTCGAACCCACTATCCCCCGATTACTGGATACTGGCCGCACTTAAGTGACTGTAGCTATCGAGCTCGGTAATATCCGTTTATGTGAAGCGCTGGTTTCCGCAAACGTGCCGTGGAATACGCTGACCATGGCTTGCACCGTCCGAGATGCTCTTCGCATTCTTTGGCCAAGAGAAAAACAGGATGGCAAGTTTTTACTTCTTTTGAGTGATAGTGCGGCATATATGATCAAAGCTGGTGAAGTATTGAAGAGTTTCTACCCTAACGTGCTGCATGTAACTTTCATAGCCCATGGCTTACACAGATCGGCTGAAGAGGTTAGAAATAATTGTCCATGAGTAAACAGTATTGTTTCTTCTGTGAGAAAGTTGTTTCTTAAAGCTCCTAGCTGCGTTCCCACATTCAAGGAAATGTTGCCTCAACCTCATCTTCCTCCCAAGCCCATCATCACTCGTTGGGGGACATGGCTCAATGCAGCCCTAAACTATACCAATCACTTTGAAGACATTAAAAAATGTTATAAATTCTTTTGATGTCGATGATGAACTCTGCATAGTGAAGGCTAAATCAGCTTTCACGAACAAAAACGCTGTTTCACTTGCCTTCATTAGGACACACTTTGCTGATATTCCTGCAGCTATTTAGCGTGTTGAGTCGGTATCGTTGCCATTAAAAGATTCAATAGAAGTTGTGGACTCCATTTCGAAGAAGGAAATACCAGAACCGGTGGGTGAAGCCTATTTACTCAAGCTCGCCAAAATTCTACAGTGGAACCCTGGATTTTCAACAATGAACAGTGTGTCTGCAATACAGTACTTCAGGGAGAAGAAATTACTGACGAGGTACCATGGGGATCGAGAGCTATTGCTCCAATGACTTCTTGTTGTGTGGAGCGTACATTTTCCTGCTATAAGAATATTTTGAGAGATAACAGAAAAAGTTTTACTCTGAAAAATCTGGAAATGCATTTGAAAAATCTGGAAATCCATTTAGTTGTACAATGTAACAGCAAGTGAAAACTGTTCTATGCTTCTGAAAATGTTTCTTGAATGTACAATATAACTATTTAAAATAGTTTATTTAATCCGCCTTGATCAATACACTCATTAAATGAAAGAAAAACTATTTATTAAACCAAACATGTTTCGGGAAATCTCAACCATTCCCTTCCTCAGTGGTTGATTTTGTTGATTTTTAACTTTGTTTTTGTTAAACTTTAACTTCATAGATACAGATTGTTAATGAATGTCAAGAAGGTACTTAATTGGGTGTAAAACCTGTGTACTTTCAGATCAATAAATAAATAAATAAATAAATAAATAAAAATTCTAAATCTATTAAACAATTTCTTTGCCGGCTGGCATTTAGACTAGTCAATACGGACCAAACACAATATTAACCTATCATGGTTAAGTTTATTAACAATGTTTCTTGATGCATTGGAAGTGACAAAAATTTAACCTACATGAACCATTTATTGTATTTGCGCATAAATATTCTTTGTTACTTTTAATTTCAGTTTGTATGATGTGTTTGAAGTGCTTTCATTAAGCCATTCTGTCCCATATTTTGAAATGAGTGGTATAGTTTTGTACTAGAGGGGCGTGAAGGTTACAATAAAGTACAAAAAATTTGAATGAATAGTATAACTTTAGTAATGATTGAAATGTTCATTAAAAACTATTTCAGGAGGATAAAAACTAAAAAAAAACTATTTTGAGCTATTAAAAAAACGAAAACGTGGTTTTTAAGAACCTAAAAATCCGGGCCCTAGTGATTACATCCCTCCATACAGGGTTGGCGTCAGGAAGGACATCCGGCCGTAAAATAGGGCCAAATCCACATGTGCGACGCAGTTCGTGCCCACGACCCCACAGAGTTGGAAAAAAGCGGTAGAAGTAGAAGAAGGGTTTCAATTAGCGAGTTGGCCGTGTGGTTAGGGCTGCGCAGCTGTGAGCTTGCATTCGGGAGATAGTGGGTTCGAATCCCACCGTCGGCAGTCTTGAAGATGGTTTTCCGTTATTTCCCATTTTTACACCAGGTAAATGCTGGGGGCTGTACCTTAATGAAGACAACGACCGCTACCATCCCAATCCTAACCTTTTCCATCCTTCCGTCCCCGTAAACTTTCGATGTGTTAGTGCGACGTTAAACAGGCAGCAAAAATAAATTAAAAAGAACCTTGAATGACCAAATACTCAGAACAGGAGAGAACTGCTGCTGCTGCTGCTGCTGGTGGTGGTGGTGGTGGCGGTGGTGGTACAGACTGTCCACTTTAATTTGCGAAGGCAACTAAAGAACTGTTTGACAAGAGATACATTTGTCTCGGCCAATAAAGCCAAGCAATACAGTTAAGGAAGGCGCCGTGCTGACAATGTAACACATCAATATCTGCAGATCATCTTGACTGACAGCAGTTCTTGGCGAGCCAAATCCCTCAATAGACTGTGTTTACCGTGCTTGTATTTAAGAGATCTGTCGCATGACTAACTAGCTTTTCTTTCAAAATATAGACCTGAAAATATATTAACTGCGAAAGTGCGAAAAATCGCGTAATAGCTCACTCCCAGACAGGTACCACGGTTACGTGAGCATAGGAATGGCATACACCGATGAGCCATTACGTTAAGACCACCTACCACATATGATGTAAGACCACTCGGCGAGGCATCGATTCAACGAGGTGGCGGAAGGCATTCTGGGATAGATACAGTACCACAAGCGTACACTGGTAGGCGCTGGTGATGTAGCACGAATCCACTTCCCCAAGTCGAATCACATTTGCTCACTGGGGTTCATATTGGAGTTTTTGAGGGGTATCAAAGCATTAAAGCAAATTCACTATCATGTTCCTCGAACCAGTCCTTCACAATTCTGGGAATGTGGTATGGTTGTTGGAAGTAGCCGTCATCATCAGGAGACTCTGTTGACATGAAATGATGAACTTGGTTCCCAATAACGTCCAGATATCAGATAGCTGTTAGGGTTTGATGTACCGGAATAATGGACCGCAGTGTGTCCCCAGAAAACATCGCCCAGATCATCACACCTCCTCCTACAACCTGTCTCCGCCCGAACGTGCACCCACGTGCCATAGCCTCTGATAGAAATCGGTGTACACGCGGTGGGCCGCCGACATGATAAACCAGGGATCTGGATTCATCGGACCAGGCAACCTTTTCCCAAGCATCCACAGTCCAGTGCCGATGATTTTGCACCCACTTCATTCTCTGTTTTCGGTGAAGTGCAGTCAACAATGGCGTACCACTGGGTCGTCGACTCCGCAGTTCCATACGCAAAGGCGTTCGATTAATCGTGTGCTGGGAAACACTGGCTTGGTCATCACCGCTGTATCTGTTAGCGATTACATGGACTGTGCCCCGCGGTCACTACGAACAATGCAAGTCTCCGCTGGCCTCTGGCATCAATGAGCCACTGTCTAGAGATGACTGGACAACGCATCGCTGTTTGCTTATCGTCGCACAACTTTCGATACGCGCTCACAACAGCGGCATGAGAGTATCCCACAAGCTGCTCCGTTTCAGAGATGCTGGTACCAAGGCGCCGTGCCATCACAATTTACCCTCTATCAAACACGAAGAGATCGTTTGCTTTTCCCATTCTGGTGCCAGGGACACTAGAGTAGAAACAGCAAGCCTGTAGATCTGCCCTCTATAAAACATGCTTGTTCCAGGGATCATTTTTTTTTTTTGCTAGGGGCTTTACGTCGCACCGACACAGATAGGTCTTATGGCGACGATGGGATAGGAAAGGCCTAGGAGTTGGAAGGAAGCGGCCGTGGCCTTAATTAAGGTACAGCCCCAGCATTTGCCTGGTGTGAAAATGGGAAACCACGGAAAACCATCTTCAGGGCTGCCGATAGTGGGATTCGAACCTACTATCTCCCGGATGCAAGCTCACAGCCGCGCGCCTCTACGCGCACGGCCAACTCGCCCGGTCCAGGGATCATTAATGAACAAGGGGAGTGTACTGTAGGCCTATATGTGAGGACTTACAGAAAGCAGAAGTATTCAGTCATCAGTATGTAGGCCTACTGTAAGGGTAGTTGGATGTATAGATAATGTCCATACAGAGGAGGCGATTAATACTGGCATGTTACTTATATAAATTTAGCTATGATTGTACCGGGCGGTACACCTCCACTCCGCTAATTTAAAATGTGCGCCAGTTGAAACTCCTCTGCTGGAGGAAGTCTGAACTTTATCTACGCTATTAATTCTCTACTTTCTCAGAAGATGTCACCACGTGGAAAATTTTGAGTTTTTGAACTGTGTCATTTTTGATGTGGTTTTGTTTCACTTGAAGTAAGAAGTGTGAACTTTCTCTTCTAGAGGACACTACTGAAGATCAACAATAGTGCAACCTAGTGCGGAGTCAAAGAACTATTTTGTTGGAGAAATTTTTATTTCAAATGTTTGTCTTTGCTAAAAAAATTTTCAGTTATTGTTTAAGTTGGCTGTATACCCCTCTCTTTCCCCTTGTTTTGCATTTAACCAATCCTGAATTTCTTTGAGTTATTTCCGACCAATCCGATGTATCTTCCCCCAACTTGGATATGTTTCTGTACCCGAGCCAATAAAAAGTTTGTGGGAGGGTATTTTCATTCCCCTAACGCCTAGAACCTTCCGCGAGAGGATATAAACTGCTGATTTTAGGGTCTCCGGGCCACTTCTGTTCCATCTTTCAGTGTATAAAGTACATAGCAGGAGGCGGGAAGCGCCTCTTTCCTCGGCAGCGGTCATCAATAAGGTAATGGCCGATTAATAAATTCTTTCTTTGCTAGCTCAGCAGTTTAACTCTCGGGGCGGGTGCGAAGCGTTCCTCCATGTAACCTTTTCCTAAAATGTAACGATCTTTTCTTCTATTCTCTTTTAAGCTACATACTGGGATAGAGAGTGCTAACCCTCTCGAGCTCCCACTCTTATTGTTTTGAGGTGAACTTATTTTTCTCAACCTATTCTTCGATAACGTAAAACAAATTGTTCTTTTCTTAAGTCACCTCTTTAGCATGGGATTAGCCCTTGTATTAACGGCCTAGTGCCAAGTAGGTCTTAATCAAAGTGTATTAGGAGTGCAAGCTCGCCTCCTATCAAATTGTTATTTTAGAGGTCATTTAATTAACCTGCTTTTCATTTAATAGACCTCAGTAGATTGGGTATTTTACCCCTGTGTTTATGTCCGTTGAGGACAACTTGAAGGTGGAGTTTGGTTTAAATTTTGAGAGCGAGCGGCTCTTTTGAAAATTGAATGTTGTATGCCTCGTGGAGGCTTTTCTGTGTAATTTGGAGCAAGGGTTCCTAGGCATGAATGGGGTTTTCTGCCCCTCTGTTGAAACTTGTGTTTGGGGTAAAACTGAGCTGATTGCCCAAGCAGTGTAAAGTCAGGGCGCGAAGCCCAATTCCTGTAAATATTGTAACTACCCTCTTTGATTTGCTACTTTGTACCTGCCATGCTGGTTATTTCTTTGTTTTTGAAAAGAAAATATAACCTTGTTAAATTTTAAATTAATTTTGCTTTCGTAGCTGGAGACCTATTCACACCCGCACCTTCTTTCACCTCTACCTACCACGGAAAACTCCGTAACAAGTGGTAGCAGAGCGTGGTTGAATGGGTCTCAATTTAGCCCCTTTTGACGGCTAAATATTGTTTGTTCCGAACTCTAACTATTTTCCCAGTTGCTGGAATTTTTTGAGTTTTTCAAAATTGTTCTGTCACCATGCCCGGCCCTCGCGATGTTCTCCATCTTAACTATTTGCGCAAGGAGGAGTTGATCTATGAATTGACTATTAGAAATTTACAATCTGGAGGCACGGTTGCAGTAGACACAAACAAGCTTAGAGAGTCCCTAGATTTGCCCATTTCCATCCCCAATTTGGGAGAGAAAGAAATTGACGACTCTCTTTCCACGATCACGGAGAATATTACTGTGCTAGCTTCTGTAGTTAGTTTTTTTGATGAAAATGATCCTTCACCTAATCAAATTAAGCGTGTGCAAGCTAGGCTATATCATTTTTCGAATAGGGTTAACGATCTGTTGTCTCTAAAGTTGAATGACGTTCAGAAGAAGGAAGCTAGTACGCTGCTTGAAAATATGTCTGAATTATCTAGCAAGGTCACTCAATTGTTAACAGGGGAGGTTCCTCCCAAAAGCGATCTACCCACCACAGTGAATGCAGGTAGTGAGGAAGCGCCTCCCAAGGGAGAAGTGAATAGGATAACCGTTGCTGCTCAAACTATCCCTGCCCCATTGGACAACGAATCTGAACGTCGTGCATCATTGAGTAACATCCGTTCTGAATTAACTTCTTTGCCATTGAAACCTTTACCTACTATGTCACCCGGGTTTAGCAGCTTGCCTCATCCATTGGCAATGTTGCTCAGAGGTATCTCTAAGTTTTCCGTTAATACCACCAGTGATGTAATTTCTTTTTTAAGATTTCTAGTTGAATTTCAGGATCATGCCCTTGTGTTTTCTCTTTCTCCATGTCAAATTTTGCAAATTATCTATCCGTATGCTATTGGTATTCTCTCAGATAAAATCGTAAGAGCCATTGCCGAGCAATCATCTATTGAGGATTTCCATGCCCATTTGCTAGCTAACTTCATCCCGGCTAGGGCCAGGTCCTCCCTTATTCAGAAGTACTATTACCGTGTACAACGCTTGGATGAAAACTTGGCTGATTTCATTCAGGACATTAAGTTTTATACTAGGGTGTTTGCTCTTCATTTCCCTGAGGATCAGATTGTACAAGCTATTGTGGAAGGGATTTCACCACCCTACAAGTCATATTTGTGTTTCGCGGCGTGCCCGCAAACTTTCTCTGAACTTGAAGCATTGGCCGTCTCTGCGGAAGGAGTTAGATACGCCGATTCTTTGCGTGTCGCGAAAGAACCCCCGCCTTCCTTTAGTAATACTCGGCCTCCACCTCGCCGACCAGTCAATCCTGGTAAATGTTATGCTTGCGGGTCGCCTGACCATCTGCGCAACAAGTGTCCACTGATCAAGTGAAGTGGGACAAGGAATGGAGCCGGGTCATCACAAGGCTGTTTTAAATGTGGGGCTTTCTCACATATCGCCAAGAATTGTCCCAATTCGAATAGCACCCCCTCCTGCTCAACTTCTGGTGCAAATTCCACCTATGCCAATAACAAAAAGTGACTAGTGGCTTCGGCTGAGTCGACTAATCCATCTTCCCGAGACTCAGCCCCGGGTAAACAGGTTGTAAATTCAGGGAACGAGCAATTTTCAAATTCATCTTTTGAAGGTCCCAAAGAGTGTCTTAGGATTGCGGCGGATTCCCCCGCACCGGTCCCCTTTCTCAAAATTGAGTTAAATAACGAGCCTATAACAGCTCTCTTAGATTCAGGTAGTGTTTGTTCTATTATTTCGGCTGATTGGTATTCAAAATTGAAATCTGTTTGCAAGCTTCCTAACTATTGTTTGTCGGCGATCCAATACGTTGCGGCTAATTCCTCTCCATTAGAAATTCTCGGTTCCTTATATGTCAAAATTCGTATTTTTCAATTCACATGGAAAGTTAAATTGTTTGTGGCCAAGCATTTGTCTTGCCCCATTATATTGGGAGCGGACTTTATTTCCCACACTGGTCTTGTGCTCGATCTTCAGAGTAGGTCTTGCACTTTCAAATTTGCCTCTAATTGTAATATCCCTCTATTAAAGTGTAATTCTGCATCATGTTCTTCTATTTCGCCTACCCAGGATGAGATGTTGTTAGACCTTAGACATCTACCTGAGGAGCAGGCTGATAGAATTCGCAAATTGTGTCAGTCGTTTCCCGAGGTGTTCTCTGATACTCTTGGTGTTACTGACCTTATTGAATACAAAATTGAGGTCACGGATTCGATTCCTGTCCGTTTTCCACCTTATAGGCTATCTCCACCTAAAATGAAGGCTCTGAAAGAAATCATCGATCAGATGTTGAAGGACGGTATTATTAGGCCCTCTAAGTCAGCGTATTCTTCGCCTATTTTTTTAGTCCCGAAACCCCAAGGAGGCTTCAGGCCTGTCATTGATTACAGGGCTCTCAATCGGAAGGTGGTGTTACAATCTGTGCCCCTTCCCGACCTTCATTCTTGTTTTTCATGGTTTCGTAAGGCCAAGTTCTTTACTATCTTGGACTTGAATCAGGCCTATAATCAAATTCCCCTTGCCGAAGAGTCTAAACATCTTACAGCGTTTGCCACGGACTGGAATTTATACGAATACAACCGCGTGCCTTTCGGGCTCCCCACCGGAGCAGCTGTACTCACTAGGCTACTAGATAGGGTCTTCTCCGACATCAAATTTGAGTACTTATATCACTACTTGGATGATGTCGTCGTATTTTCAGAGACTTTTGAAGAACATCTAGATCATCTGCGAGAGGTTCTCGATCGCCTTCGTAAGGCTGGGTTAACTGTTAAGTTGTCCAAGGTTGCCTTTGCTAAGCCCTCTATGTCTTTCCTAGGGCATATTGTGTCACCTGATGGTGTAGCAGTCGATCATTCTAGAACACAGGCCATCCGTGATTTCAAACCTCCCAAGGACATTAAAGGTATCGCCAGGTTCATTGGTATGGTGAATTTCTTCAGGAAGTTTATTCCTAACTTCGCTAATAGAGCGGCGCCCTTAAACCTTCTTCGTAGGAAAGGCATCAAATTCGAGTGGGGACCTTCTCAACAAGCCGCTTTTGAAGACCTTAAATTAGTACTTTGTAATGCCCCTGTACTTGCTATGCCTGATTTCTCGAAGAAATTCATCGTCCAAACCGACACGTCGTCGTCAGCGGTAGCTGCAGTCCTTCTTCAAGAGACTGAACTAGGGAGGCGCCCCATCGCCTATGCGTCTAGGACATTGTCGGCTCAAGAAGCCAAGTATTCCATCTATGAGCTCGAAGGTTTGGCAGTCTTATTCGCCTTAGAGAAGTTCCGTCTCTATCTGGAACATGTTAAATTCGACCTGGAGACAGATAATCAAGCCTTAAGCTGGGTCTTAGGTAGGCCGCGTCGTACTGGTCGTATAGCCCGTTGGGCCATCCGTATTTCTGCCTTCCAGTTTGATGTTAGACATATCAGAGGTACCGAAAATGTTGTTGCTGATGGACTCAGCCGTATGTTTTCTAACGACGTCGAGACCCACGAATCGGTCGACAGTTCATCACCTTCCGAGTCCATACTATCTAAGGTTAATGCCATCCTAACAGATGCCCCCATGCTCTTTAGGGATATCGAGAAATACCAACGTGAAGATCCGACGCTGGCTCCGATAATGGAAACCCTTGCTTCTGGGGAACATGTTGTCCCTTATGTTCTGAGGAATGGTGTTCTATGTTGCCCTTCGAGGCATGATAAGATGATGAAGGTTGTTGTTCCAGCGGTTCTTGTACCTATGATCTTCAAGTATTATCATGAGACCCCATTAGGAGGGCATCTTGGTATCTTTAAAACTCGTGAAAAGATTCGTGAAATGTTCATCTGGAAAGGTATGGACGGTGAAATCCGTGAACTAGTAAAGGCTTGTAAATCCTGTTTGCTTAGTAAACCGACCATGTCCACCAAGGTAGGCCTCTTGTCTTCCCAGCAAGCGTCGCACCCCATGGAACGCCTGTATATTGATTATGTAGGACCATTCCCCCAGTCAAAGGGTAATGCCAACAAGTTCATCCTTGTGTGTGTAGATGGTTTTACCAGATTTTCTTGGTTATTTCCGACTAAGCTGGCTACCGCTCAGTCTACCATTACTTGCTTAAATTCTATTTTTGCTTCTTTTGGTCCGTGCCAATATATTGTATCTGATAATGCTAAGGCTTTTACATCTAATTTATTTCGTAAATTCTGTTTTGACTTATCCATCTCTCATGTAACTACTTCTGCTTATTACCCTCAACCATCTCTGGCTGAACGGGTTAATCGTAATCTCAGGTCCGCACTTATTGCCTATCATCATGAAGATCATTCCAGGTGGGACACGTCCCTGCATTGGTTAGCTTTTGCTTTGAATTCGGCGGTTCATGAATCTCATAAGTTCACTCCAGCTTCCTTGATGTTCAAGTTTGTGCCCAACACGCCGCTCTCTAACCTTTGGTCTCTGAGTGACATTCTACCCGAGACAAGAGATCCGGATAATATTAAAGATCTTTGGAAGAAGGCTAAAGCCAATCTTAAGGTATCTCATGAAAAGGTTAGGGAAAAGTATGATCGTGGACGGAGACCCACCACTTTGAAGGTAGGTGACCAGGTGATGGTCAAGAATTTTGTTCCCGCGGGCAAGCTTGCCCCCAGATTTCATGGGCCATGCATCATTCTCGATTTTCTTACTCCGGTTACATTGTTAGTAAGCAATCCAGCCACTGAGAGGATATTTAGGGTTCACCTGTCCCAGGTGAAACCGGTGTAAATTTTGTTTCAACTTGCTTCATATAATTTGATAGGAATATGAAGGTTATATTTTTTTTGTGAGTTCCACTCTTGAGGCTTTCTGCTCCTTCTATTATATTTCTCTATATTTAAGCATTTCTTGTAAACCTCCCCCGATTTGTTAAACTGCCATCCTGTCCTTGCCACGGCCATTACCACGCTCCCGTCTCCTGCTCCACTACACACAGTGGCTGGCTTAGATGAAATGCCATGGATATCTGCACGCCGCTGGCCCCTCAATCTCTCTACATGCCTGTGCCCTCAAAAGAAACATGATGGTCCAACACAATTCTGCCGCCTAGCTTTAATGTTTCAGTGCCCCCGCAGCCGCGCGGCGCTGTGCCGCGGCTGGGTTCGAGGACGGGCCCCCTCGGCCCCAGCGAGGACGACATGTGCACGGCGAGCCGGAGCTCTCCTCCCGGCCAAGGCTGATGTGCGGCGCACGACCTGCTACTTGCCCGCAGCCTGTATATGTTCTCCGCGGGCGCGGCGTGTTTCAACACCTCTGCTCCCCTCATAGTGCGGGCGAGCGGTATCTCAGGGTACTTGAGGGGTCCGAGCGGCCTCCTTTGGACGCAAGCTGCAACGGCCGGTCTGGCCATCCAACTTCATCAACATCAACTACATGGACAGTTACGATAAGCAATGACTACACTCGGGAATTCAACAGCAATATTTGGTGGACATTGCAAAATTTTTCATCACTTTTAAGTATTAAAAGTTTATCCTCAGAATTCTACTTCTACAAACTTAAAAACTATTCTTCATCTGCAACAACAAAATTTTGAAACTAAATCAAAACAAATTAAGAAAACCTTATAAATTTTTTTGGCAATTAATCTCCATATCTACATCAAAACTTGGACCTTGTTTTCAAACAATTTCATGTGTCACCCCGGGAGGAACTTTTGGGGGGGGGGAGGTCTGTACCGGGCGGTACACCTCCACTCCGCTAATTTAAAATGTGCGCCAGTTGAAACTCCTCTGCTGGAGGAAGTCTGAACTTTATCTACGCTATTAATTCTCTACTTTCTCAGAAGATGTCACCACGTGGAAAATTTTGAGTTTTTGAACTGTGTCATTTTTGATGTGGTTTTGTTTCACTTGAAGTAAGAAGTGTGAACTTTCTCTTCTAGAGGACACTACTGAAGATCAACAATAGTGCAACCTAGTGCGGAGTCAAAGAACTATTTTGTTGGAGAAATTTTTATTTCAAATGTTTGTCTTTGCTAAAAAAAATTTCAGTTATTGTTTAAGTTGGCTGTATACCCCTCTCTTTCCCCTTGTTTTGCATTTAACCAATCCTGAATTTCTTTGAGTTATTTCCGACCAATCCGATGTATCTTCCCCCAACTTGGATATGTTTCTGTACCCGAGCCAATAAAAAGTTTGTGGGAGGGTATTTTCATTCCCCTAACGCCTAGAACCTTCCGCGAGAGGATATAAACTGCTGATTTTAGGGTCTCCGGGCCACTTCTGTTCCATCTTTCAGTGTATAAAGTACATAGCAGGAGGCGGGAAGCGCCTCTTTCCTCGGCAGCGGTCATCAATAAGGTAATGGCCGATTAATAAATTCTTTCTTTGCTAGCTCAGCAGTTTAACTCTCGGGGCGGGTGCGAAGCGTTCCTCCATGTAACCTTTTCCTAAAATGTAACGATCTTTTCTTCTATTATCTTTTAAGCTACATACTGGGATAGAGAGTGCTAACCCTCTCGAGCTCCCACTCTTATTGTTTTGAGGTGAACTTATTTTTCTCAACCTATTCTTCGATAACGTAAAACAAATTGTTCTTTTCTTAAGTCACCTCTTTAGCATGGGATTAGCCCTTGTATTAACGGCCTAGTGCCAAGTAGGTCTTAATCAAAGTGTATTAGGAGTGCAAGCTCGCCTCCTATCAAATTGTTATTTTAGAGGTCATTTAATTAACCTGCTTTTCATTTAATAGACCTCAGTAGATTGGGTATTTTACCCCTGTGTTTATGTCCGTTGAGGACAACTTGAAGGTGGAGTTTGGTTTAAATTTTGAGAGCGAGTGGCTCTTTTGAAAATTGAATGTTGTATGCCTCGTGGAGGCTTTTCTGTATAATTTGGAGCAAGGGCTCCTAGGCATGAATGGGGTTTTCTGCCCCTCTGTTGAAACTTGTGTTTGGGGTAAAACTGAGCTGATTGCCCAAGCAGTGTAAAGTCAGGGCGCGAAGCCCAATTCCTGTAAATATTGTAACTACCCTTTTTGATTTGCTACTTTGTACCTGCCATGCTGGTTATTTCTTTGTTTTTGAGAAGAAAATATAACCTTGTTAAATTTTAAATTAATTTTGCTTTCGTAGCTGGAGACCTATTCACACCCGCACCTTCTTTCACCTCTACCTACCACGGAAAACTCCGTAACAATGATAATATAGACATCTACAAAAATATAAAAGTTGAAAGCTAGAAAAACAGCTTGGATTGATACGATTTCTGGGGATATATTAAAGTCTGTGGGTTGGGATATAGTACCATACCTGAAATACTAATTTTATTACTGTTTGCATGGAAAGAGCGATACCAGGTGAATGGAGAGTTGGCATTGTAGTTCCAGTGAACAAGAGAAAGGGCGACAAACATAAAGCGGATAATTACAGGCCAGTCAGCTTGACATGTGTTGTTTGTAAGCTCTGGAAAAGCAATATTAGATGTTTGCAAAATAACCAACTGGTTTGATAGAAGCTCAACTTGTAGGATTCCAGCAATATATACAAACTATTTTAGATCCAGGAGGTCAAATGGACTGTATCACTATTAAACTATCCAAGGCCTTTGATAGGGTAGATCGTAGGAGATTACTGACGAAAATGGCCAATGGTAGGTGTGCTGGCCTTTGGTCATAACGGACCCGGGTTCGATTCCAGGCAAAATCGGGTAACCATAATTAGTTAATTTTTCTGGCACGGAGACTGGGTGTGGGTGTCGTCTTCATCATCATTTCATCCATATCAGGACGCGCCGGTCGAGTACGGGCGTCAAATCAAAAGACCTACATCTGGCGAGCCGAACTTGTCCTCGGACACTCCCGGCACCGAAAGCCATACGCCATTTCATTTTTTTTTTTTTATGACGCACATGAGGGCTATTGGACTAGACAAAAGAGTGGTTGAATGGGCGGCTAAATTTCTAGAAAAAAGAACTCAGAGAATTAATATATTATAGGAACTTTAAATTTCTTATATATAAGTTTATATATGTATAAATGATATGAGTAAAGAACTGGAATCACAGATAAGGCTATTTGAGGATGATCCTATACTGTATAGAGTAGTGAATGTGTTGTAGGATTGTGAGCGACTGCAGGGGAACTTAATGTTGTGAGATGGACAGCGGACATTGGTAAGATGGTAAATGGGATGAAAAATCAAGTTGTAAGTTTCACCATGACAAAAAGTCATCTCAGGTTTAATTACTGGGGTGACGGGGTGGTGTACCACATGGAGAACACTGTAAGTTCCTTGGTGTTAATAAGGAATGATCTTCATTGGGGTAATCATATTAACGAGATTGTTATGAAAGGTTACAGATCTCTCCAAATAGAAAAAAAAGAGATGACGCAGGAGTTTCATTAATAACACCAGGCCAGCACCAGCCAGCCAACGGCCGTAGCCGTGTTGAAACACCGGATCCCATGAGATCTCCGAAGTTAAGCAACATTGGGCGTGGTCAAGATTTGGATGGGTTGCCACGCGCTGTTGGGGGGGGGGGGGTAAGAGAATGGAGGAGCGGAAAGGAACTGGCCACCCTACCGTACGTAAACTCCGGCTCAGGCACACTTCTGCGGAGGTTCGGACCTGCCTTCGGGCAGAATACACTCTTACCTTAGCACCAGCCACACCAAAAGTTCTTACGAACTAATACAGGCAGCAACAGTCCACACTATTCGACTGGAATTGGCCAAGAGAAGAAATTCCGGCACAAACTTCGCAATCTTGGGCTGTCTGGAAGACCCTGAATATGATAACAACTGGAATGCCTAGAACCAAGGCTACACTCAAAGGATGGGGATTATACACAGAATGCCGATTGCGACTGTGGTGCAATTCAAGATCTTGAGCATCTACAGGGTCTCTCTTATAAACCGAGACCGAGCGCATGGTGTTTGTACTTTGCGCTACGGCAGCCGCAGTATGAAGAATTTGCTTTATGTCGCACCGACACATATAGGTCTTATACCGACGATGGGACAGAAAGGGCCAAGGAATGGGAAGGAAGCGGCCGTGGCCTTAATTAAGGTACAGCTCTAGCATTTGCCTGATGTGAAAATGGGAAACCATGGAAAACCATCTTTAGGGCTGCCGACAGTGGGGCTCGAACCCACTATCTCCTGGAAGCAAGCTCACAGCTAAGCGCCCCTAACCGCGCGGCCAACTCGTCCGGTAGCTGCAGTATGGGAGGCGTCGCATAATTTTTGACCTTACAAGCAGCCTGCACGTGTTCGACCTGGCAAGCATCAGTCGCCAGTCTGAATTTCAGCTGTTAACATGGTGAGACAGTTATCATTGCAACACCGTATTTTCGTGAGTAAACGTTCTGCTTTCATCTTAATGGTCGTGTGCAGCCATAGCCCTCGCCATTAGTATGCAGAAAATCCTAGTGGTGTATATGAAGTCCCTCATTATGAAGACTGGTGTTTGGTGTGCTGTTAGTGCAAAACGAACAATTACCCCTATTTTTTCTCGAGACGACAGTAAATGCAGAGCGGTACCAAGATGACATTTTGACGCCTTCTTCCATAAGCTAACGGAAGAAGAAAAATCGCGTCGGTGGTTTCAACAAGATTCAGCCCTTGCTCATACAGCAGAAGATTCCCTTCTTACAAACTCGGAAGTGTTTGCAGGCAGAGTGATCAGTGCTGATCTCTTTCCCCGTGGTTCTCCAGATCTAACAGTGTGTGATTTTTACTTTGGGGTAAACTGAAAGAAAAAGTGTATCGATCAAATCCTAACACACTGGAAGAAGTGAAAGAAAGCATTACGATTGAAATCAGAAACTTTACAGTCGCAGAATTCCCTCGTGTCAGTCAAAATGTGGTTACCAGATAAAATGCCTGTATAAACCAGGTAGGGCGACACTTCCAGCATCTTTTATAACGTAAGATTTCATATAAGATAGTATACACGCTTAAAGAGGGCGGCTGAGGCAAATGCCGTAGCGCAGAGTAAAAACACCGTGCGTTCTACCTTAGTTTATAAGAGAGACCTTGTGTTTCCCTATGCAAACAGCCCTGTAGAAACCCAATTTGAAGACTTTATTACAGTCAGTGATAAAGCTAGTGAGGCTGCTTACAACATTTAAGGATACTTGGATACGGTCATCGTCAGTAGCGCCGACTTTGGGGAGGGGGAGCAAGGCGTTTTCTGCCCTCCCAAAATGATCTTAGAGCGGCAGAGTGTCATTTTGCCCCCCCCCCCCACCAACAAAAATTTCTCCTCCTGGATGCTAAACCGCTTTACACTGAAACGTTGAGTTCGACATATACACAAGGAGGCTGCCAATGTCTGGAGAAGGTGGCAGGTGATTTTAGATCAGAAAATGAGATTAGAAATAGGGAATTCCTTCAGAGAATATTTCGTAATGGAGACTGTTAACTGGTAGAGTTTTTCACATTTCATATCATGAAATGAACAATACACAGTAACAGGACATTTATTCATAAAATGTATTTGTGAAGCAAGTTATACTTTTTCTGTTTACTTGTGGTTATTTTCGATAACTCCGTAAATAATACATTCCATCAAAGAACTTATAAATCAAGTTCTATTTTTTTTTCTTTTTTGCTTATTTGCGAATATTATTGAAAACCTCGTACATAAGACTCATTCAGAAAATGTACTTGAGAAACAAGTTCTATTATTGTTCTGTTTTACTGTTTGATTGTGAAAATGGTTAATATATGGGAATGTTTACATTAATAGTCGTTCATCATTCCACATACACTTGTTAATGATGCCCCCCCCCCAGTAATTACCCGAAGTTGTCGCGCCTGATCATCATCATCATCATCATCATCTTCATCAACTCACATCTAGACGCGCAGATTGCCCATGGACGTCTAACAGGAAGACGACCAGGCGAGCCGAACATGTCTTGTGACACTCCCGACACAGAAAGCCATACGCTGCATAAATCAATCCATGGTAAGGACATTGGCTCAATCTGAAGACGAAGCTAGCACTAACATTAGTCTTAGGGGCACGTTCAAAGAAACCAGTTTCGAGTTGTTCACCTCCGCGCCAGTTGATGGTTCTCGGGCGATACACTAACGGACTGGTGGGAGTGGTTTACTCTACATTTCAAATCATCCAAACTACTTATCAGTCTCGCTTTCAGTACGTCGAATCCCAACGGAAACACATCGAAGTCTGCGATTAACAAATAACAACCGCTACATTCCCATCGACGTCACCTAACAACGACCCGACTTGTAATCATTCTTGAAAAACGTTAGACGAATAGTCGTCTTGTATGGTTAATCACACCGAATCTAATAATAATGTTACTGAATTAAATCCCACGAATTACTTTTGCGGTTTTTGAAGACAGTAAATTTATCGACACGAGGCTGATGTAAATGAGCACCTTCAAATACCACCGGATTGAGCCAAGATCGAACCTGCCAAGTTGGAGTCAGAAGGCCAGCGCTTCAACCGTCTGAGTCACTACGCCCTATTTCCAGCAATAAAATAGCCGTCTGATTGATACTGGCTACTGACCGCCATTAACTCTGCTTACCCTAAACAAATGTTGAGTGTAAATACTTTTGATACATGTGTATCGTTTAAAAGGACGATTAACTGTACAAAGAAAAAAAGAAAAAAAAAAAAAGAGAGCAGAAATACACGAACTAAATTACATTTATTTTATTTATTGATTGATTTATTTATTTATTTATTTATTTATTTATTTATTTGTCCGCCTCTGTGGTGTAGTTGTTGGTGTGATTAGTTGCCGCCCCCAGAGGCCCGGGTTCGATTCCCGGCTCTACCACGAAATTTAAAAGTGGTACGAAGGCTGCAGTGGAGTTCACTCAGCCTCGGGATGTCAACTGAGTAGAGGGGGGGTCGATTCCCACCTCAGCCATCCTCGAAGTGGTTTTCTGTGTTTCCCACTTCTCCTCCAGGCAAATGCCTGGTTGGTACCCAACTTAAGGCCACTACTTCTTCCTTCCCTCTTCCTTGGCTATCCCTTCCAATCTTTCCTTTCCCCCACAGGGCCCCTGTTTTGCAAAGCAGGTGAGGCCGCTTGGGCAAGGTACTGGCCCTCCTGCTCAGTTGAATTCCCGAGCCTAAGTCTCACGCTTCAGGACACTGCTCTTGAGGCGGTAGAGGTGGGATCCCTTGTTAAGTCCGAGGGAAAAAGCGACCATGAAGGGTAAAGGGTTTATTTAATCTCCATTATAAATCAGTCCGTATCAAGCATACTATAAATTCATCGTCACTCTTTGATTCGTTATCAGATTTTCTGGCGCTGTTCACAAGTCACGCAATAGGCCCGATGGAAGATTCTATAAAAGAGCACTTGTCGTATATGAACTATGACTGGGTGGTCTCTTATGTGTAGTGATACCTCGTCCTGTCTATCTGTCTGTCTGTTTGTCTGTTAGGTCATCAGCCCAGAGGCTGGTTGGATCCTCAAATAGCACCAGCAAAGGCTATGCAGTTATGGGGAAACAGCAAAAATCAATGGCAGAGCCCAAATGAGGCGTACTAGGCAAGATGAGGAGTGAGGTAGTTTGCCATTGCTTTCATCACTGGGCCGGAATGTGCCACTGCAGCATGATTGACCCTATGAGAAACAACTTTCATAACACTCGCACACTATTTGTGTTCCGAATCCATCAAGAAATGACAACAGGCGGTCTGTCTATGAGACCTCTTCGATATAACGGCAGTTGTGTTGCCAAGAAAATAGGTCTGGTAACATCTTAATAGCTGCGATGACGCATTGGCACGCAGGTGGATTATTTTGTATTATTTTGTAACAATGAGTTTTATTTCATTTTCGCGGCTAAACAAGCAGCGTAGATTTCTAATATAATATCACACATCTTCAGCCATCTAACGGTAAAGCTCGCAATCTTCATTCTGCCAAGTAGTTCGGCACACTGTCGCTAGGATCTCTGCAGCTACCTGTTGCGGAGCACTGTTGAAGGCGCCAAATTTAACGGAATTGAGGTGCATAACAATGATTCAAAGTCAGTGATAATGATACAAGGGTCGAATTTGATTCTGCAACGCCTCTGGGCCCAAATAATTTTTGCGTTCCCTCCCTTAAACTTGACAAAACAAAATTGCAATCACTATTATTTTTATATCATGAATAAAGCAATTCATTTGAATGCCTTAAAGATAAAATAGCAAATATTAATACTATGAAATAATAATAATAATAGCCTAATAATTCCAACTGAGAGAACAGACGGCTGTCAACTCTGTACACTCATTACCCCGTCTTTTAAATACTAGCACATAATCACGATGAGAATGGAAATTCTCGCGTTCGGTTACCCGCTGATTTTCGTGCTTCCAATCATTAAAGCCCGTTGTTGCAAATTCTGATGTCCCTCCAAAAATGTTACAAAGAGGACATTAGAGATCGTTGGCTGCAGGAATAAACCAGATACGTTTCATGTCTCCATTTCAAAGATTTCTTTCAAACAACACTTTTATCAGAAACCACTGATTGTTTGGATATATACGCATAGAATTACATAAATTTTGGTGTTTGAGGGAACAATTTACTTTCGCTCCTCTGCTTCTCTTCTGCTAATCTGCGATAATTTGCGCCACTTACCGTAATCGTTTTCGATCATCCATGTTGTGTAGTTAACATGAAAAGGCACTTAATAAAATTATCACAAAATGAATAAAAATGGCTTGCACCTTCGCGGACTTCTCCGGAACTCTTGGTATTATGGGAAATCAGCGGCCTTCCCACCTCACTCAACACCAAGCGGTTGTGTAAAGGTGGCGTTGATTCGCCATTCGCTTCAATTAAGTTGCAGTCCGAAGTCACGTACGCAAAACCAAAGGAGGCTGTTTCAACATTGTGGTTGTATTTATAATATTATTACCGACAGTTTTCACATAAGCGGAACGAAAATTCCGTTTTTCATGTTGGGAGATTTACCATTCTAAAAACTCGTTTTCAAACTATTAGATATATTAGACCTTTTCATTTTTGCTGCCCCATAAATTTGCCGCCCTAGTACCGAGCCCATAACGCCCATTTCTAAATACGGCTCATAAATACATAAATAAATACATAAATGTAACAATAGCGTTCATGGATCAAATTAAAACTCTATAGTCACTCATTTGGAGTGATGACATAATTATTTCTTGGGAAAAGGGATAAACAATTCTTCTTCTTCTTCTTCTTTTTCTTTATCTGTTTACCCCGTAGGGTCGGCTTTTCCCTCGGAATCAGCGAGAGATCCCACCTCTACCGCCTCAATGGCAGTGTCGTGGAGCTTCAGACTATGGGTCGGGGATACAACTGGGGAGGATGACCAGTACCGCGCCAGGCGGCCTCACCTGCTATACTGAACAGGGGCCTTGCTGGGGATGGGAAGATTGGAAGGGATAGACAAGGAAGAGGGAAGGAAGCGGCCGTGGCCTTAAGTTAGGTATACCATCCCGGCATTTGCCTGGAGGAGAAGTGGGAAACGCCATGGGTTAGAGGCGCGCAGCTGTGAGCTTGGATCCGGGAGATAGTGGGTTCGAATCCCACTGTCGGCAGCCCTGAAGATGGCTTTCTGTGGTTTCCCATTTTCACACCAGGCCTTAATTAAGGCCACGGCCGCTTCCTTCCCACTCCTAGCCCTTTTTTATCCCATCGTCACCGTAAAGCCACTAGCAAAAGAAAAAAGAAGTGGGAAACCACGGAAAACCACTTCGAGGATGGCTGAGGTGGGAACCTAGCGCCCCTCTACTCAGCTGACCATCCGAGGCTGAGTGGACCCCATTATAGCCCTCGTACCACTTTCAAATTTCGTGGCAGAGCCGGGAATCGAACCCGGGTCTCCGAAGGGGCAGCTAATCACTCTAACCACTACACCACAGAGGCGGACATGTATTAATTCATTGAGCTATTAATAAATTGTTACCGAGCTCGATAGCTGCAGTAGCTTAAGTGCGGCCAGTATCCAGTATTCGGGAGATAGTGTGTTCAAACCCACTGTCAGCAGCCCTGAAGATGGTTTTCCGTGGTTTCCCATTTTCACACCAGGCAAATTCTGGGGCTATACCTTATTTGAGGTCACGGCCACTTCCTTCCCATTACTAGCCCTTTCCTGTCCTAACGTCACCATAAGACCTATCTGTGTCGGTGCGACGTAAAGCAACTTGCAAAAAATAAAAATAAATAAATATTCGCTGGCGTAACTTGGACTACAAAATAAGAGAGGTAACATGTTCGACTCTATGAGTTGAGAGTTTGTAACCTGAACGCATTTCCCTGCGGGGTTTTCACCCCTCATGTTATATGAATGGATACAAATTTTATATTGAATCTAAGACTTCCATCCCAATCCTACATCCAAATAATTATAATTACACAATTACACCTTCTACAGAAACAGAGGTTTTTCTAGGTGTCGCATATACCAATACGCATTTCATTTACCTCATCCCATCCCCTGTTAATACAAAACAGGCGCCAGTATAGATACCGTAGTAATATAAGGTTCTGGTATACCAGAATTCATACAGAGAATAATAATAATAATAATAATAATAATAATAATAATAATAATAATAATAATAATAATAATAATAATGGCTTCCCACCCAGGAGGCTGATGTTTGAATCCCGACCGATACCGGATGGAGATTTTCATTTAAAAAATCACCTCGCCCCGGCCAAAATCAAAATAAACCTAGGTCGCTCCAGCGACCGCGGAAATAACTGGGATAAGCCGAAGAATGCTTTTAATACTGCAATAATAAAAATCGTAGAATAATAATAATAATAATAATAATAATAATAATAATAATAATAATAATAATAATAATAATAATAATAATAATAATAATAATAATAATAATAATAATAATAATAATAATAATATAACGTCCTCTCAGTTGCTATAGATTATTAAGACATGCCGAAGTGCCGAAGGTTTGACCTGCAAAGCAACTGACACGAATTTCTCGCATTTAAGAACTCATAAATGCCATCTGACAGTGCCAAGATTCTATTCCACAACTCACACATAATAAGTACATGAGGTCAATGATTTCATAGTCACCAACCCAGAAACAAGTACAAGAATTGAAAGGAGATTAAAAATCAAGTTGGTATAACTGCACTGTCGGAACAATTATCGGGGCTCAAGAAGTGCTAGATGCTACCAGGAAGTGATAAGATGAGGGGTCAATCGTGTATAGATAACCTACTTCACAAACAACATACAGAAAACTAAAGAAAATCCACAGGGCTACTGTCTAGGTTATCGGCCTCAAATTCCAAAAACTGATGTATTACTGACTTATATCTGTCTTACTGTCTTTTGTCTTATATCTTGTGTAAGTCCAAGAACGGAATCAGTTTGTAAGGAGGATGCTGTTTCAGTACAGTACGTTGCATGAATTCTCGGCATAGTGATTGCTTCAATTCCTAAAGCAATATAAAGAGTATAAAAAAACCCAGCGACCGAGCTCGATAGCTGCAGTCGCTTAAGTGCGGCCAGTATCCAGTATTCGGGAGATAGTAGGTTCGAACCCCACTGTCGACAGCCCTGAAAATGGTTTTCCGTGGTTTCCCATTTTCACACAGGCAAATGCTGGGGCTGCACCTTAATTAAGGCCACGGCCGCTTCCTTCCCACTCCCAGCGACGTAAAACAACTAGCAAAAAAAAAAAAAAAAAAAACAGCGAGTTGGCCGAGTGATTGGGGGCGTGTAGCTGTAAGCTTGCATTCGGGAGATAGTGGGTTCGAACCCCACTGTCGGCAGCCCTGAAGATGGTTTTCCGTAATTTCCCATTTTTGCACCAGGGCTGTACGTTAACTAAGACCACGGCCGCTTCCTTCCCACTCCTAGCTCTTTCCTATCCCATTGTCGCCATAAGATCTATCTGTGTCCATGGCTGACGAGATAGGCTATAGCGCGTGAGTCGTATTCTTGTGTGACGTTGCACTGTTAGTTTGAGAGCTGTACACCGTAAACTGAAATTTAAATATTGAGTGAACTTTAGAAAGAATCAGTTGTTACATAGTAAATTTAATGTAGGTAAAGCTGTGAATCATGTTTATACGAGAAACCGACAGGAAATATAAAATATCAATAGCCTACAATTCATTCCTTGTAGCTGCGTATTTCTTACTAGCATCACAATACTCTGGTATTATTTTGCTACAATCCAGGTCATGACAATACGTACTCTAAAATAATCAAACTCAATCGGTATAAAATAATAATATTCTACTTTCCTTGATATAAATTTGATACAAGTCATTTATTAACTTCATGCTAGCGGTGTTGATTATTAAGATGAACTAGCCTAATCAGAGGGAAAACTAGAAGGGGTCTGAAGGGCATGGAAATGAAAGACTCTATAGGCCTCGCAAACCTAATACCGTCGGGGTCGGAAAAGAACAAGAGTTGACCAAGGGAGGTCGGATATGATAATAAAAGTGAGGAGCCTGGCACAAGTAAGTGGAAGCAATGCCAGGACACACCTACGGTTCCGTGGTGTTCTGGAAGAATGAAGGTTCGGCTGAAGTAAGGAATGGATCATACAAAGTGTAAAAATGAAAGAGCCCGTAGGCATCATACCGTCATGGTCCGAAGAGAACAGAAGCTTATCAAGGTAGAATATTGTTCTTGTGGTAGAAATGGGAGGATCAGGTGGGGTCCCATGGTCACTGTTTTTCACACAAAAGTCGTCGGGGAAAATAATAATAATAATAATAATAATAATAATAATAATAATAATAATACGTTCCACTAACTAATTTCTGACAGTTTTCGGAGACTCTGAGATGCCGGAATGTGTCCCGCAGGAGTTCTTTTACGTGCCAGTAAATCTACCGACACGAAGCTGGCGTATTTGTGCACCTTCAAATACCACCGGATCGTCCGTCCGTCCGTCCATCATTATCATCATCATCATCATCATCAACAACAACAACCAATTCTATCATTAGGCCTACATGATGTGGCCTCTTTAAGTCGTGAACTCAGGTAAGTCTTTAGCAGAACTCTCCAGGTTGTATACAGTATATATTTATTTTATACTTGCTGCATAATACAGTTTGTTAAGATGCAGTAGAGGAAAGATAGTGAGATATCAATAATGATGTAATGAATTTTTCAAGATGGAAATTAGCTCTTAGATTAACTATTCCTACATTATTCAATAGGCCAGATCCATTTATGATGAGACACGATGAGTATTATACAGTGCACAGTGTCTTCTAGTATGGGTTAATACAAATTTGTTACTTTCAATGTCCTGTCTCATCCTTGGCTTTAAGTGTGAGAGAGGGCCACGAGCCACTGCTAAATAAATAAATAAATAAATAAATAAATACATAAATAAATAAATAAATAAATAAATAAATAAATAAATAAATAAATAAATAAATAAATGTTAGTCGCTGACAGTAAGCGATGCTATAACGCAATTCCTTCTGCAGCCAGTCCCTGTACAAGGAAGAGCAATGTTTGCAAATCAATTGTTACATAGTAGAAATGGGAGCGTTGGTGCATCTTAATGTCACAGAACGTCAACGAGCTGGAAACTAATTTCCATTCTTTAACGTAGGTGGAGGTGGATGGTCACTGTGATATTATTAATACACCAATTTTCCTGAATGAACAATTACTCCTAAAGTAGTTTCATTCATTATTTTAAATTAATATTCTCAAAAACCGTGCGGTTAGGGAAGCGCAGCTGTGAGCTTGCAATTGGACGATAGTAGATTTGAACTCCACTGCCGGCAGCCGTGAAGATGGTTTTTCGTGGTTTCCCATTTAAAAAATATATTCGCAAAAAATAAATAAAAAATCGCCAAACTGGAAAACAAAGCAAGAAATCTCTCATTAAAATTATACAACTGAAACACTACCGCAAATAATTCAAACAGAAAAAGATTTAGATGCTGGTATCGTTCCAGATTCACCCTTGGCTTTGACAATACGAAAGTGACTGAGGTATGAACGAATCTAGTAATGCCATTCTTTGTGCGGCCTTATCAATGGTGCCAAAATGTTGTTCATAGGGTCGGTTGGTGTGCGCATTTTAGTGGGCTTGGCAGACAGATATGCAATAACAACTACTTCTGGCTCGACGAGAAAGCAACGAAAAACTACATCACTCTTCATTTCCCTAGAACACTTCTTCAGTGATGCCTAGTCTATGACAGCTGCTGGCGGAGCTATTGATGTCGAACCAGCCTTGCGGCTAAGCAATAGCTCCAAAATAACTTCACAAGCGGTAGTAAACAGAAAATTCGGCAGAGTAACATCACTGGGTGGTGAAATGAAAATGAAATGGCGTATGGCTTTTAGTGCCGGGAGTGTCCGAGGACAAGTTCGGCTCGCCAGATGCAGGTCTCTTGATTTGACTCCCGTAGGCGACCTGCGCGTCGTGATGAGGATGAAATGATGATGAAGACGACACATACACCCAGCTCCCGTGCCAGCGAAATTAACCAATTAAGGTTAAAATTCCCGACCCTGCCGGGAATCGAGCCCGGGACCCCTGTGACCAAAGGCCAGCACGCTAACCATTTAGCCATGGTAATGAAATGGAATGAAATGACGTATTCCCACCCCCCCTTTTTTTTTTGCGTCGCACCGACACAGAAAGGTCTTATGGCGACGATGGGACCCGCCCGGTCGTTTGGCTTTTAGTGCCGGGAGTGTCCGAGGACATGTTCGGCTCGCTAGGTGCAGGTACTCCCGTAGGCGACCTGCGCGTCGTGATGATGAAATGATGACGAAGACGCCACATTCATCCAGTCCCCGTGTCAACGAAATTAACCAATGATGGTTAAAATTCCTGGCCCTGACGAGAATCGAGCCCGGGACCCCTGTGACAAAAGGCCACATTTAGCCATGGAGCCGGTCAAAGATGGCAATAGGTAATAGTAGCATTTTATGCTGTGCCTCTAGTACACAGGCCAATAGATTAATTTCCTTATGTTCTCTCCTTGAATTATTTATCGTATATCTTGCGTGGTAGATTGCCATAAAGAACTGGACAATAACATCGCTCCCTTTGTTTACAAGCACAGGAGTGATAACAAATATAAGACAACTTCATGCCTCATGCATCCGATATTTTAGTGTAGGAATGTTTCGTCCTTTGATATGTTTGCCACTCCCCCTAAATGGTGAAAAATAAATGAATGATGACAGAAAAGAGTCTTACCTTGATATTTCGGAGTGATCGCAATGATTCTCGACGGCGGACCTTTGCCTTAAATTCACATAATCCATACTCGTACTTATTTTCCTTCTCAAACACACCACATGTAGATTTTCTTGCCCTGAATGAACTTCTTCGCGGTGCCATTTTATAATATGCTTAAAACTTCAACAAGGTAGCAGCAGCAGTACTGCTATAAATCTGGCACGAATAGTTTAAATTCAAAACAATCTCGTTTGAAAATATATAAAACACGAAAATAACCAGTTATATGGACGTAATTCACCGCACAAATTTCAGCCAAATCACCACAATTCCTTCAAAACTAAGCACACGAAAGATATAAAAGCCGTAAACCACAGAAAGATGAATATATTTATTTTCAAACGTAACGTCAAGCACATTCCAGCATGTAGTATGTTGTAGTTCATAGCATCTTCACCAGTAGCGCAACGAGTCGATGTCATTGGCACGGCTGTATACAGCTGCTATCTAGCGGCCATAGTCTGATTTAACACATTATCACTTTACCCAAGAGATGTCGTTAATGTGAATTGGAATTAACATGGTGACTTCAAAAGAATACGTCGTCTCGGAAAGACCATAGTTCTCATAAATAGTTTGTATCTGATTAAAAATGAATTTAATGGTTGGATAGTCTCTTTCTGAGTAGGATTGTGAGACAGAAGAATTCAATCCCACCATCAATCTCCCTCGCGAATTTGCGATCAATAGTTTCCAATACTTAGGTACCACTGTAGTACGAAAACAACCTAATATCGTACATCTTAGCAACCTAAACAATTATCGTACATCCCCATAATTATCGTTGAAGATGACATTACGGATACAGCTTCTCTGAATTCACACAGGCGTAAAATACCTATCGATGATTGTATTTCAAGTCCTTCAAAATTAATAATAATAATAATAATACATGCCATAGGTTTAATATGATGGTGATTACTTTAAGCCAAGTCGCCTTACTATCGAAGTGAATAGCCTCATGATCCGATTTCGTACGTTTCGCCTGGGCTACCTATGATAGCTGATAGTATAGCTGATGGATCTCTTGGGCTAAGGACTCGATATTGTAACTGTATATGTGTTTTGTTCTTCTTCTTCTTATTCTTATTCTTCAATTTTTTTCCAACTCCTTGCTAGGTTTGCGAGTAAATAGGAATTCAATGGTTGGACCATCTCTTTATGAGTGGAATTGTGAGACAGAAGGATTCAATCCCACCGTCAGCCACGCTCGCGAATTTGCGATCTATACTTTACAAAACTTACCACTATAGTACGAATACAGCCTAATATCGTACATCTTGCCAATCACTAACATTATCAGGGACACTCTCTAATTTGTAAATCATTTGTATAGCGCGACAAAATACAAATGAAATCAATGTTTCCGTTCGGGGATAGCTGTTTATTTAGGGGAATCCAAAAAAAATAATAAATAATCACATTAATTCAAAAATATTATTGAAATATTGTATGAGAAAACTAATTAAGAGAACGTATCTCCACAGAAACTCTAAAACAAGGGCATTTATCCTTCTTTGAATTTCCCTCTCTTTTTTAATTGTAATTCTACTGATTAGTTATTGAAAAATTAATTTGTAATTGAGTTAAAGTATTTCTCAGGTAACTCTAATTCAGCCCACTTACTTTTCTTGTACTTTTCCCATGATTGATAATATTCAATTACGACTATAAATTACTTTTACAGAAAGGAATCAGTACAATTACAAATGCTAGCCTTAAGGAAATCACTGTTGTTTTTTTCTTTCTGCTTGGGGCTGGAATAATACAGAAGTTTGCAAGGAAAAGAAATATATTACTTAATTTTGTGTGGTTTTATTTTAGCATAGAAGCTAAATAATAATAATTTTTGAAATGATCATTTCTCATCTTGAAAAAATAGTTAATGACTTTTAGCGTTTGAAATTATTTTCCATTTATTTTGCGAATAAATTAATTGGCTCTTAGAATTCTCGTCACTAATCCGCGACATCTTAAGCGGGGGGGGGGGGGAGAGGGGCGAGGGGGGCAGTACATCTTTGCATTTACTGAACAGACGCCCTGCAGGGGCACTAGAAGAAATACCCGTGTTTAATTTTAAGAACATCGTTGGAATGTCTTTAAAAGTACTGGGGACATAAGAATATACCTTAACTAGAACTGGTGAAGTTACTGGTTCTGCTGTAGTAGAACTGAAAAAGTTATGTTCATCAAAATTTATTTCTTCACATTTTTGCTTTCGTGCAATGTATATCAGTTACTAGAATGTAACGATTACAATTTTATTTCAAGAAGTAAATTACAAGAAAAGTTACATGTTGTAAAAAGTAACGATTGCAAGTAAAAATTACTAAGTAGTCACGTCGTAGTTCGTGAACCATGGGCAACGGCTGAGTGGCCTAGTAAGTGGTCCTGAGAGTCGGGATACCAGTTGCTATGGAATGTGAGTGGGCATTTCGGACATATTCTGAGTCATGGCCCTCCTTGTGCTCAGGCGGCTAGGACTATACAATCCCCCCGGTAGTCCCTAACCCGTTAGAGGAGAGATCCTCACTTGGACTATGTGTAAGTAGGGTAGCATCCTGCTTCATGAATTTACCGAGCTCAGAACATTTTAAGTAAGCCTCGGACCTATAAGATTAACGGAGTCCACTCCCATTTGACAGATGAGGGATTCCTTGGAAACAACTTGGCGAACGAAATGGAACGTCTTGGGGGAGCTATCAATATTAATGGGGCTTATGAAAAAAAAAAAAAGTAAAACTGGCTGAGTCAGCAAAGAGGATGCATCTGGATGTGCTAGGAATAAGTGATATTCGGGTAAGGAGAGATAACGAGGAAGAGATAGGAGATTATAAAGTGTACTTGACGGGTATTAGAAAGGGAAGGGCAGACTATGGGGTAGGGCTGTTTATCACGAATACGATTGCATGCTACGTAGTTTCTGTTAAGCACGTAAATGAGCTAATGATGTGGGTAGATTTGGCAGTTGGAGGAATTAGGACGAGAATCGTCTCAAAGTATTCACCATGTGAGGGTGCAGATGAGGATGAAGTTGACAAGTTTTATGAAGCATTGAGTGACATCTTAGTCAGGGCCAACAGCAAGAATAGGATAGTGCTAATGGACGATTTCAATGCGAGAGTTGGAAATAGAACTGAAGGATACGAAAGGGTGATTGGTAAATGAGGGGAAGATATGGAAGCTCATACGAATGGGAAGCGTTTGCTGGACTTCTGTGCGAGTATGGGCTATGCAGTTACAAATACATTCTTTAAGCATAAGGCTATTCACCGCTATACAGGGGAGGGTAGGGGTACCAGTTCCATAATATGCTATATCTTAACAGGCTTCGAATTCAGGAAATCTGTTCGATGATACAGACCACTATCTGATCAGTAGTAACTGAGTATCTCTAGATCGAGGATAGAGAAAGTGAAATCTGTCTGCAAACGAATAAGAGTAGAACATCTCCAGAACAAGGAAATTAGACAGAAGTACATGGATATGATTAGTGAGAAGTTTCAAACAGTGGACAGTAAGCAGGTTCGGGATGTACAAAGAGAATGGGTGGCATACAGGGATGCTGCAGTAGAAACAGCAAGGGAGTGTCGAGGAACAACTGTGTGTAAAGTTGGAAAAAGCGAATATCTAGGTGGAAATATGATGTGAGAGCGGCTTTAACGTAAAAAGAAGGCTTATCAGAAATGACTCTAAACAAGGGCTGATGCAGACAGGGAATTGTACGTAGACGAAAGAAACGGAGCGAAATAAATAGTTGTTAAATCCAAAAATATGTCGTGGGAAGATTTTGGTAATAACCTGGAAAGGCTAGGCAAGCAGCAGGAAAACCTTCCTGGACAGTAATAAAGAATCTTAGGAAGGAAGGGAAAAAGGAAATGAACAGTATTTTGGGTAATTCAGGTGAAAGCATAATAGATCCCAGGGAATCACTGGTTAGGTGGAGGGAATAGTTTGAAAATCTTCTCAACTAAAAGAAAATCTTCCTGGCGGTGTCGCGAACAACCAAGCTCATGGGGGAGGGGGAGGGGAGGGTGGAAAATGATGTTGGTGAAATTACGTTTGAGGAAGTGGAAAGGATGGTAAATAAACTCCAATGTCATAAACCAGCAGGAGTAGATGGAACTAGACCTGAAATGGTGAAGTATAGCGGGAAGGCAAGGATGAAATGAATTCATAGAGTAGTAAGATTAGCATGGAGTGTTGTTAAGGTACCTTCAGATTGGACAAAAGCAATAATTGCACCTGTCTATAAGCAAGTGAACAGGAAGGATTGCAACAACTATCGAGGTATTCTATTGATTAGTATACCAGAGAAAGTATTCACTGGCATCTTCGAAGGGAGGGTGCGATCAGTGGGAAGTTGGATAAAAACCAGTGTTGTTCAGACCACATAGGGGCTGTCAGGATCAGATTTTCAGTATGTGCCAGGTAATTGAAAAATGCTACGAGAGGAATAAACAATTGTGTTTATGTTTCGTAGATCTAGAGAAAGCATATGACAGAGTACCGAGGGAAAAGATGTTCAGTGGGATTAAAGGTAGATTATTGAAGTCAATCAAAGGCATTTATGTTGACAATTGGGCTGCAGCGAGAATTGATGGTAGAATGAGTTTTTGGTCCAGGGTACTTACAGGTGTTAGGCAAGGCTGTATTTTTTCACCTGTGTTGTTCGTAGTTTTCATGGATCATCTGCTGAAAGGTATAAAGTGGCAGGGAGGGATTCAGTTAGGTAGAAATGTAGCAAGCATTCTGGCCTATGCTGATGACTTGGTCTTAATGACAGATTGTGCCGAAAGCCTGCAGTCTAATATCTTAGAACTTGAAAATAGGTGCAATGAGTATGGTATGAAAATTCGCCTTTCGAAGACTAAATTGATAATAGTAGGTAAGAAATCCAAGAGAATTGAATGTCAGATTGGTGATACAAAGCTGGAATAGCTAGAAAATATTTCAAGTATTTAGGTTGTGTTTTCTCCCAGGATGGTAATATAGTAAGTGAGATTGAATCAAAGTGTAGTAAAGCTAATCCCGAGGTGGTGCAGCTCTTTTCAGGCACACCCCCCATTGGAGGTGAGCTGCACGTACCATTTCAACCACATACCAGCCCTCCTGCCGATCTTAAATTTCTGGCAGTACCGAGAATCGAACCCGGGCTCGCGAGGATGGCATCTAATAACACTAACCGTTACGCTACAGAGGCGGACAGCTAATACAGTGAGTTCGCATTTGTGATCAACAGTAGTCTGTAAGAAGGAAGTCAGCTCCCAGACGAAACAATCTTTACATCGGTCTGTTTTCAGACCAACTTTGCTTTACGGGAGCGAAAGCTGGGTGAACTCAGGATATCTTCTTCATAAGTTGGAAGTAACAGGTATGTAAGTAACGAGAATGATTGCTGGTATAAACAGATGGGAACAATGGCAGGAGGATACTCGAAATGAGGATGATAAAGGCTAAGTTAGGAATGAACTCGATGGATGAAGCTGTGCGCACAAACCGGCTTCGGTGGTGGGGTCATGTGAGGCGAATGGACGAGGATAGGTTACCTAGGTGAATAATGGACTCTGTTATGGAGGGTAAGAGAAGTAGAGGGAGACCAAGACGACGATGGTTAGATTCAGTTTCTAACGATTTAAAGATAAGAGGTATAGAACTAAATGAGGCCACGGCACTAGTTGCAAGTAGGGGATTGTGGAGATGTTTAGTAAATTCACTGAGGCTTGAAGACTAAAAGCTGAAAGGTATAACGGTCTATAATGTATGTATGTATGTATGTATGTATGTATGTATGTATGTATGTATGTATGTATGTATGTATGTAAGTATGTATGTATGTATGCATGTATGTATGTATGTATGTATGTAATCGTTACAAATAATTCGATTGCTTTTACTCAGTTACTTCCCAACTCTGCTAATATTCTACATACGAACTGGACGTTGTGTGGCGCTTTCAACGATATCAGTAACTTTGTGCTTTCCTGATCTCGAAGTGGGATAGATTCCTATTGAGAGAGATCTAGGAAAGCAACAAACTTGCTCACAGTCCACTGTAAATCAGAGATGGGTCAAGGTTTCATATAGTTACAGTTATGATATTTAGTACTTGTTACTGTAAGGCTGATTTTTTAAATGATATAAAACAAAGATTTTTCAGTCACTAACACACCAGACTTGTTTCTTTTCCTTATTTGTTTCACCTCTCACGGACTCAGGGAGAGCTGGCGGCGACGATCGGACAGGATAGGGATTTCCCTGGTGGAAAAATAGTAAAATTACAGAAAACCACCTTCATGGCTGCCTACAGCGGGGTTCGAACCCGCTAATAACTACACGCCTCGAACCGCACAGCCAACTCGCTCGGTCAACAGACTTTCCTCATTGATGCCAACTGTAAATGTTATACGAGTGAAGTACCAACCAGAAGAAGGCTTAAGGGGAGTCTTAACTGACATTTTGAACGTCTTCAGTATTCTAGCTAACGCCAAATTTTAACCACTAATACACTGTTTTATGAGAAATATACACATAGTACTGGTCAATCAGTTTCTGACTTACAGCTGTTTTTATTACAGTTTACCATGTAACATGGAGAATGATCCTTGCGCCACATTTTTGCGCCTAAGTTGAAATTTGGACAACTAGTCTTTAACACAAATTATTAATAGTCAATGTGCGTTTTTGTTATTTGGAAGGAAATGTAGGAGGTACAAATGTTAAATTTTGTCTTCCTCACAAATAAAAAAAAAAGCAAATGTATTTCATTGCTGCTTTCAGAGGTAAATAACGGTGATAATATTCACTTGATCATTAGAGCGCTTGGTACCTTTTAATTCCTATACATACTGGGAGACTTTCTCAAAGGTTCACACAAATATAAAATAAAATGTGATACAATGTGCTAAAATAATTATACAATAGTGAGAAAATAGCAACTGAAGGCATGGATTTGCCCTTTAAATGCATGCCTACCTCCATTTAAAAGTGGTACTTGGAGTTTGTAAAATGTGGTAGAGTGAAAGTAATTTTAGTTTTTGAAAGCGGAAGAGTTTTTAAACTCAATATCTATATTTTGGACAGTAATGGCCTAATTTTGGTCTCGATTTCCTTTAAAACATGTTTCAGTTTTCAAAATACCGACTTTAGAGAAACAGTTACGCGTTGTCCTTCTGTTCCCAATTTAGTGAATTTGATTATAGTTGAGAGGTTGGTAACGGTGACGTTTGACAGAGTTCAGATGTAACAACTCCATAACCCTTGTTTCCGGCACGTTAGAGAACTCCTGTGAAACAAAATTCCGACATCATCGAGACTCCTAAAACCTACAGCAATTGAATGGGCGTTAAAGTAATATTATTAACATTTATGGTATTATTATTATTATTATTATTGTTGTTGTTATACGATAATTTTTAAGTTCATTCTGAGACTGCCGTTGTAGCCACTCCGCAAACGCAATTCAAAAGGAAGAGGGGTGAAAGTACGGCAGAACTACTTCAGATGTATTTGAACTTCTGCAAGTTTTGGTGGGGTAGACATATATATCCAGCCAACATTCATTTTTTACCAATTATATTATGCCGTCAGATGTTTCAGCAGTTTTCGTACAATAATACCGGGAGAGCCTAATCTACCCCAGCCACATTTTTGTTAGAGGAAGCACATCCCTCGGATAGTAAATATATTTGCTTATTTAGTCATTAAAATAGTAATGTTAATCAGTAGAGTAGTAGATGTCCAGCACTCCTCCAGGTATAAGATTTAACTGCTTGTTGTAATTTCAACCATGCTATTTTTGACAACACCAATGGCTGATCTTTAATATCAGAAAGCGCTCAATGGTTAGGCCTGTTTACGATTTGACAAAGTTACACTCATTCGATGAATGTAGTGGTAAAGCAAGAATAAATCATTAAGTCTTGAGAAAGAATGAATACCGGTAATCATTAAATTACACTGTTCTTTGCTCTAGGGTTCGAGTTCTGAGTGTAACGAATAATTTTGATAATATTGCCCTTGAAGGCCTTTCCGAAAGTTATCTGCGTAATTCCTTTATCGCGGGGACTGGGCGAATGTGTTAATCTTGACACACACCTCTTCATTTGTGCACAACACAGCACTATCAACTACCCCAGAAACACAATAGGAAATAGCCTACATCCCTCCAAAAGAAGTTGGCGTCAGGAAGGGCATCCAGCCATGAAACTGTGTCAAGTTCACATGTGCGATACAGATTGCACCTGCGGCATCGCTAGGTTGTGGAAGAGGAAGAAGAAGAAGAGGAAGAAGAAGAAGAAGAAGAAGAAATTCGTAAGATTCTGATAAATATTTTATCCATCTCCAACATGTTAGGTACAGTACACAAGTAGTTGGAAATAAATGATAATCTGAAGAACAAATAAGGAAGTTTTAATGTTGTCGACTTATGGTACATATCAAACGAGGACAGAGTGTTATCTAATCAAAAATATTTTCCACATTTCCTTCTTATTCCCGGACACTGATGTATTCGTGAATTTTTGAGTATTACAGCCCTAAAACCAGATATATAGCAGATATCATAAAATAGAGCAATCATCTGATAATTACGGAAATGTTAATAACGAAGGAGACATTAGAGAATGGAATAGTAATTCTTCTATTAAATGGGAGCCGGTGGTGGTGGTTGGTTTTTTTATTTTTTATTTTACATTTTGCTTTGCGTCGAACCGACACAGATATGTCTTATGGCGACGATGGGCTGGAAACGCCTAGGAGCGAGAAGGAAGCGGCCGTGGCCTTAATATAGGAAACCACGGAAAACCAGAAAACCATCTTCAGGGCTGCCAACGGTGGGGTCCGAACCCACTATATCCCGGATGCAAACTCACAGCTGCGCACCCCTAATCGCACGGCCAACTCGCCCGGTGCTGGTGGTGTTGTTGGTGGTAGGGATGGTGATTGTTGTTTTAAGAGGAAATCTCCTGGGCAATCTTCCTCTAAAGTGGGGGCAGGCCATGAGTTCATGGGGTTTAAGTGCCAACCTCTTACCCGGAGGCTCACGTTCGATTCCCGGCCACATCAGGGATTTTTACCTGGATCGGAATGCTGGCTCGAGGTCCACTCAGCCTTCGTGGTTACAATTGGGAAGCTATCTGAAGGTGAGGTAGCGGCCCTGATCCAGAAAGTCAAGAATAACGGCCGAGAAAATTCGTTGCGCTGACCAAGCGGCACTTCGTAATCTGCTGGCCTCCGGGCTGAACTGCAGTCACTTGGAGGCCAAGGCCCGTCAGGGCTGTTGTGACATGGAGGGTTAATAATTGGGCCATGCAGAAGTGGTCACATGTTATAAATCGAACCTGGAGGCTCCGGTTAAAAGGCAGGCTTCAATACCCCTACACAGACAAATATGGTCTATAACGTGTATAATTATGGTGTGTTTAGTAGTGAGGGTAACTTCACGGTCTAGGATAGAGATAGGTACCCCAGAATTTGAAATACAGTCTCTGAGTTTTCTGAGAGAAAGCGTGGAAACCGGAAAGAATAAAGATCAAAATAACTGGTAGGAAACATCGTGGTCTTTATCAGACTACTCAATTTCTTCCCAGTCCGCTCATGATGTGTGCCTTAGTGTGCTCGACTGTGAACTCGAGTAGATGATTTAGCATCGACGTGTGCCTTTGGTTTATGTGGGGACTCGCTGATCTGAGCTCAACCTTATAAGCTGCCCCCTCCCCACCTAAGGCACTGCCCTACATTCAACCCAAATCATAAGTCTCCGAACGGCCTTGTCATTATTATAATTAAAATCATTTAGCCATGTTGACGCTCCCATTTTCATTCGAAATCACAGCGTGACTTTCTACACCCAACCATCAATAGGCTATATCTTGTCGTGAATGTCAAATTAATTTCGGAATGGTCTAGTAATCTTAATTGCATTATACTAGAAAAAATATATGGACTAATTTGACCACTATTGCAGATAATCTTAAGCGATTGTCGGCTAGATAATTTTCTCTTTTCTCCTATGCAAGTTGAAAAATTCGTCACTTACCATTTTTTTTGCTAGGGGCTTTACGTCGCACCGACACAGATAGGTCTTATGGCGACGATGGGATAGGAAAGGCCTAGGAGTTGGAAAGAAGCGGCCGTGGCCTTAATTAAGGTACAGCCCCAGCATTTGCCTGGTGTGAAAATGGGAAACCACGGAAAACCATCTTCAGGGCTGCCGATAGTGGGATTTGAACCTACTATCTCCCGGATGTAAGCTCACAGCCGCGCGATTCTACGCGCACGGCCAACTCGCCCGGTTCGTCACTTACCATGTAGTTCTTTATTTAATTCATTTGGTAGTAAATGTATATAAGGAATGTCTGTTCAAATATTGCTATTTCCATTTCCAAAACACAAATCAGCATATTTCTTCCACGTGCATTACAGTAGTTGAATATTATCGATTGCCATGTGCAAACCAGACCAGGAAGATGTAATTCCTTAATAGTGGTACCAAACCCGATCACGGGTACGTTCCATGAGCCTTTTATTGTACGTTTCTTGCCCTGTTCCCATAACTTTTTCAAGGTAAAAACACAGACAGTCCTCATAAATCTAACTCCTTGGTTGAATGGTCAGTGTTGTGTTTTTCGGTTCAGAGGGCCCCGGATTCGATCCCAGACTGGTCGGGAATTTTAGCTGTGTCTGGTTCACTCATCCGACTCAGGGATTGAGTGATTGTGTTCGTCTTAATACATACACACTAACCACCACAGAAACACGAAACAGGGAAAATATCCCTCCACATAGTGTTGGCTCCCTGAAGGGTATCTGGCCGTAAAACTGGGACAAATCCACATGTGTTATACAGTTCGCACCGCGACCCCACCACGGTATGGGAAAGCGGTGGCAGAAGAGTTGGTGAGTGCATTAGGATTGCTTATTGTGCCAGGGCTAAATAGTGTAAGTCAAACTAGTTGCATTTCAGGACATAAATTTGAAAACAGAAACAGTATTGACCCTTTGAGATATGGTGTCCGTTTTTATGGTCATGGATTTGAGCTAAAACATATCGGGAATACAGATGGTTACATTGTGTTCCGAGTCATTTGTCCGGATACCCTGATAGCTTTTAAGCAAGAATTCGTGGATGGTGTTGTCTTCAGATGTGAACAATCTGAACTGAACTGTGAAGAAGACAAGATAGTTCTTCCAATCTGGTAGTGCTCAGGGGACCGGGCGAGTTGTCCGTGCGCGTAGAGGCGTGCGGCTGTGAGCTTGCATCCGGGAGATAGTAGGTTCGAATCCCACTATCGGCAGCCCTGAAGATGGTTTTCCGTGGTTTCCCATTTTCACCCCAGGCAAATGCTGGGGCTGTACCTTAATTAAGGCCACGGCCGATTCCTTTCAACTCCTAGGCCTTTCCTATCCCATCGTCGCCATAAGACCTATCTGTGTCGGTGCGACGTAAAGCCCCTAGCAAAAAAAAAAAGTGATCAGGGGCGTAGCCTGGAGGAGGGGGTACTGGGGGTTAGATTCCTCACCATGGAATTTTTACAAAAAGAAAATGTACGGAAACTGCCAATAAATCATTCAGAGACATAACTGTACTTGTATCAGCGTCCTTGTAATGATAAGTCATTCACGCACCTTCATTGTGTTTTACCATCACTTTGTAACTACAAAACACACGCACGCCCCCCCATTGGCCGATCTTGGCTACGTTACTGGTAGTGCTGCAGTTTTTTGTGTACTATATTGGAACAAATATGAAGATTAGGATACAAATATTGTGTTTATTTTTATTTTCTGAACTGTAAATATATACCTATAATAAAGTACTTCTGAAATATGATGTCCGCTAAAATAGACATCACTTACCATGCATACCGTAAGACATATGACCATGAAATTGAGTTAAGTGGGTAATAATAAAAATAAAAACATGCAATTTTGTTCTCAAGGCAGTGGAATTACATGACTAAAGCGTTAATTATAGAGTGTTTGAAATAAATAGGCCTACATCAACATATAACAGAAAATTGTATATTGTATTTTCACTTTTTAATCATCATTTTCTTCTGCTAATTGTTGAAAATGAAATCAGTGACTTGTACTATGAGGACCCGATATAACATGACTTATACTCTTACTCACTAGAATGAAAGCTATTATGGAGGTAGGAGTAATTTCTCTGAAATTCGCAGATGAGTTTATAGTGTGAACTTATAATCACGGCCCAGTTATACATTATGATTGGTCTGTTTGGGAAAAGTAGTTAATACAATGGGAGTAAGTAAAGAAAAGCAAAACTACATGCGTTCAGTCTACGAAGGTCCGTAGAGGAGTGCGAATTAAGACTCCTTTTAACAGTAAGCTCGATGCCAAGTGGGATGCAATGGTTAACCATATAACCGGCCAACTTCTCCCTCATGAATTAACCTGGTACTATATTATTATTATTATGATGATGATTATTATTATTATTAAATAAAAACTGGGACAAATTATTAAATGTATGTATGTTGGGTAATCAGCCCGAAGGCTGGTTTGATCCTCTGCAGCTTCGCCAACAGCTGTCATAAATAGCCTAGGCGTCACTGAAGAGGCGTACTAGGGAAACGAGGAGTGAGGTAGTTTCCCGTTGCTTTCCTCACCGAGCCAGCAGTTGCTCTTACATATCAGTCTGCCAAGCCCACTGAAATGGGCCTATGAGCGATATTTTCACACCATTCATAACAGGGACTGGCTGCATAAGGAATGGTATTACTAGCATCACTCATACCTCAGTCACTTTCATATTGTCAAAGCCAAGGATGAGACTGTGACAGGTCAATGAAAGTAACAAATTTGATATAGCCCATACCAGAAGACATAGTGCACAGTAAACACTACATCTCGCCAGCAAAGGCATGAAATTATTAAATAATAATAATAATAATAATAATAATAATAATAATAATAATAATAATAATAATAATAATAATAATAATTTACGGATTTCGGAGATGATGTGCGTCATTTTGTTGCTCAGGTAAATCTACCGTCAGGAAACTGGCGTATTTCAACACACCTCGAATACATTCTGACTAAGCCGGGATCGAACCCGCCAACCTGGGCTCTTCTTCCATCTGAGCCACTCAACCTGGCTGTTTGTATCTATTTCCTTGGAAGTAAGACACTGTATTTTTACGAAAGTAAAGTAGGCCTAGCATTGGTGAAAATTATTCCTTAGAACGTGTGTAAGTGGTGTCAGTCCTAGGCCATGGGTCTATGATAAACTAGGCGTAGATTTGAGAAAAAAGAAGAGATGTAGCCTATATGATTGGTACTAGCCTTAGTGGAGGTGGTAAACCACGGAAATTCACGTCTAGACTTATCATAAATAAAATGTGAATCCATTTCCACCTGAAGCTGAGCATTCCAGGCACTCAAGCTAGTCTTAATTCATAGCAGAAACGGGAATCACACTGAGACCTGTGGGGAGAAAAGCTAGTATGCGAACTCCTAGATCACAATGGTAGGCTGTACATTTATTTGTTACCCGGCGAGTTGACCGTGCAGTTAGTGGCGCGCAGCTGTGAGCTTGCATCCAGGAGATAGTGGGTTCGAACCCCACTGCCAACAGCCCTGGTTTTCCATGGTTTCCCGATCTGCACACCAGGCAAATGCTGGGGCTGTACCTTAATTAAACCCACGGCCGCTTCCTTCCCACTCCTATGCCTTTCCTATATCATCGTCGCTATAAGACCTATCTGTGTCGGCGCAACGTAAAACAAATTGTTAAAAAAATGTATTTGTGGTTATCTGTTTCACGTCGCACTAACCGTTGCCTACTTGATCAGTACTTATCTCGTAGGCAACGCACTAACACTGGTTGGTTTTCGGCGGCGCGACGCTGGGATAGGAATGGGGTAGGACAAAGAAGGGAACGACCGTGGCCTTAATTTAGAATTATGTACTTCTTCAATATTTGCTTGGTTTCGAAATAAGAATCCACGGAAAGGCATCTTCAAAGCCACCGAAACTGTGGCTCTAATCAACCGCATAGCTTCACGACTAGTACTCCGCAGCCAGCTCGCTCTGTGTACGAAAATAAGAAACTTGCAATGTAGTTCAAATCACCAGCAAGCAGATGATGTAGAAATATTACTGCAACTTCTTTTATTCTATCGAACAAGTTGTACATCGTTAAATGGAATTCTAGACGACTTATCGTGCATGTCTATGGTGTTAGAAGTGTCCTACTATTACGCAAGATGAAGTATTCCTTCTGACTTTGTGAACAAATCCACATAGATGTGCAGATGAGTAGACTCAACGCCAATTTCGAATGTCCTTTCCTAATTTGCCTTGCTTCCAATGGAAATAACTTTCTTCAGCTTATCCGAGATAATTCGAGATAATTATGGGGTCACTGGAGCCACACAAACTCATTTTGGTTTTGGCTGTGGCTTTAAAAGGCGGCCCTGCGGTGTAGGGACAGCGTGCCTGCATCTTAACGGGGGCACCGGGTTCGATTCCCGGCCAGGCCAGGGATTTTTTTACCAGAATCTGAGAGCTGGTTCGAGGTTTACTTAGCCTACGTGATTACTGTTGAGGAGCTATCTGATGGTGAAATAGCGGCCCCGGTCTAGAAATCCAAGAAAACGAGAGGATTCGCGTGCCGACCACACCACACCTCATAATTTGCAGCCCGTCGGACTGAGCAGCGGTTGCTTGGTAGGCCATGGCAGTTCGAGGCTGTTGAGCCATGGGATTTGGTTTGGTTTGGTTCTGTGGGTTTAAAGCTGGATGCGCTTCCTCATGCCACGTGATGTTCAGACGAAGGTCAGCTTCTACAAACATGGCGATTAAGTGCCCATCCGGTGTTTATCCCTAGGAGTGAAACTGGTACTCATTTGTACTGTAGGTTGAGAAGAAATCCGGGGCTGTGTAACTTACCTCATCAGAAGTGGAAGACACGTTTCTAAATTTCTACGCTACATGCATGATGGAGAATCGAACCCACATCCTTCGTGGAGAACCGAACACTCCTTTGCCGTCTAGACGGGACAAAACATAATTGGCTTTTAAACAGAAAATGGTTATCTACAGAGCGAGTTGGCATCGTGGCTCGGGCCGTATAGCTGTTAGCTTGCATTCCAGAGACGGTGGGTTCGAATCCCACTGTTAGCAGTTCTGAAGATGGTTTTCCGTGGTTTCCCATTTCCACTCCAGGCAAATGCTGGGGCCGTACCTTAATTAAGGATACTGCCACTTCCTTTTCAGTCCCATCCTATCCTATCGTCTGAATCGGCGTGACGTAAAACCATTAATAATAAATAGAGCATAATTAGGTACTGTTCGTTTCTGGATAGCCATAATTACTTAAGCTTAATTAGCTTAATTAATGACAAATTATTATCTCCAGTAGTACAACGAAAGCTTCAGAATTTATCTAGAGGGAATCTGGAGCTCGAGTTGTATTTACGTTGACTATTTCAAGAATAACTACAAAATTAAGTAACTCATGAAAATAAACGTGTATATAGGCCTACATAAAACACATCAGATACATGGGAATTCATAACTTACACAGGGAACAAAACTTTCAGCACGGAAATATGCTGTTTTATTTCTTCATTTAAAATCTTTGGACTTCATGAGACTAACACATTTACAGAACGTCCTGGTGATTGTGCAGCCTGTGGTCAAATGTATATTCGAAGATGTTTCAGTTCGCTATTCTGACGGATTTATGAAAAAAAAGTTCTCGTAGGGGCGATAATACGGAAGTGATAATACGAAAACGACAATCCTGTAACAATAGACAGCTGTCAGTTGGTTGAGATTCCTAATAATCTTACACTGTATTGGTCACTAGAGCCATGAGCTAAAAAGGTTCTGTACTGCAAAAAATATTCAAATGTGAACTCGAGTGAACCTAGCACACCAGTTGTCTCATGAAATGAAAAGCCTGTCATATCCATATTCAAATTGTCCTTGAATGTCCAAGTCAGTTCGGTAGATGAATATATAAACCATATACGTAATATTCCCATGAATGAAGTCTTGAGTCATTCGGGTTACAACAGATGGAAGGCAGAATATTGTTCATTGTGACAACACATCTGTTACCATACTTGGAATGTTGTACAGTATTTTCATAAATCATTCTATCATGGAGCCTGGAACATAATTCGTTCACCTTGGTTCTATTAAAATATAAGGAGAATTATAAGTGTAATATCAAGTTATTAACAACATTTTAATCTGTAATTGTCAGTATCACCATCACAAAATAGGGGGCTGCCTGGCCGAGGCGGTAAAGGCGTGCTCGGTTCGCCCGGAAGGACGTGGGTTCGAATCCCCGTCAGGAAGTCGTATAATTTAAGAAAAGAGATTTCCACTTCCGGAGGTGCATATGGCCCTGAGATTCACTCAGCCTACACCAAAAATGAGTACCAGGTTAATTTCTGAGGGTAAAGGCGGCCGGGCGTAGAGCTAACTACTCTACCCCATCACGTGCCAAGGTTAACAATGGTAGAAGCCTTTACCTTCAACTCCTCCAAGGGCCTTCATGGCCTGTACGGAGGTGACTTTCCTTTGCTTTTTACCATCACAAAATATTATAATCATCACTCCTGTGATCCAGATTCCACTTAGAACTAGAGTCGTTATGGGCACGATACTAACAATCCCATAAAACTGCAAGCCTGCTACTCCTTTCGTCAAATTAATCATTACCCCTCAGGGACCTACACCTAGTGAGACGTGTGTAAAATTAAAATAATCTACCTATTTTGGTATTGGTCTTTCGACAGGCTCACACACGGTTATGTAGAATGAATAACAATAACACAATAATAATAATAATAATAATAATAATAATAATAATAATAATAATAATAATAATAATAATAATAATAATAATAATTGTATCGCCTCAGTTATCGTGTTCAGGCATTTTAATTTTACGCCATCTGGCTGTCTGCTCGTGAATTGGACGTTCCATTTTACTCTAGGCCTACTAGGTTGCAGAATAAAGCGAATCTCTCTTGGGCGTCTACGGCCGAGTTTTTAATTAAATTTATCGAATAAACACCAAATGTATCTTTTACATGCTGACATCATACGACATGAAGTGTCAAATGGACTCATTCTTCCGCCCTTCAAAAATTCGACCACCTCTGTCGAGTTTGAACCCGCTATTTTGGGATACGGAGGCCGACACTCTACCATTGATAAAGCAGAGACCTTGACTACGAGGAGACAGGGACATACATGTTACAGAAGATTCCGGACATCAGACGGTTTGATGGGCAGGTGCGTTTCAGGTCGAATGAAGAACTTTAAAGCAAGATAGAACCAACAACATTATCAATTTAAAATAATAAATCACTAATCTATCGGAACATCTTCCGTATGTTTTACGATCGACTAAGAAAATCTGGAATTTCTTAAAACCAAAATCTATATAAATGATGTGGTTAAGAATGCGAGAAAGACCTGAGAAACTTCAGCATCCCTGAAAACAAATCAGCGCCAGGACTGAATTTAGGTGAATGATAAAATGCTATCAGTGTTTTAACAGGATTCAAAGTCTAGAAGTCGTCGCCATAAGACCTATCTGTGTCGGTGCGACGTAAAGCAACTAGCAAAAAAAAAAAATCTAGAATAAGGAGGGCAACGTAGAAAGACACTAAGATGAGGGCTCAAGAGAGACAGGTAAGATGTCAAGGTCGGCAGACGAACAATATCTAAACGCTGAACATGAGATATTTGAGCATCTTTGACCACCCACAAATAGTACCGGAGAGACAGGATTGCACCCGTCATCTTGGGCTCAGAAAGTCAGCCTTCTACCACCTGAGCCATTCCGCTATCCAATAGAGTTTCACTTCGCTGATAGATGGCAGTGAGTTTGGAAGGTTAAAATTGATACGCAGGCCATCGGATTGATACAATTTCAGGAAGTCTACAGTAGTGGAGGACATCATCATCATCATCATCATCATCATCACCATCATCATCATCATCATCATATTATTATTATTATTATTATTATTATTATTATTATTATTATTATTATTATTATTATTATTATTATTATTCCTGACCTGATGCACTTTGTATGTATTTAGCCCAATTTTACGGCCGGATGCATTTCCTGACGCCAACCCTATGTGGGGGGGATGTATTCCGTAGGCCTACTGTCTGTTTCTCTGGTAGTTTATAGTGTGATGTGTTCTATGTCGATGAAGATGTGTATCAATATGAATACCCGGTCCCCAAGTTTGAGAAAATGACCAGACCAGGAATCGAACCCAGGACTCCCTTAACCGAAGGCCACTACGCTGATCATTCAGTCAATGAGTCAGGCATATTATTATTATTATTATTATTATTATTATTATTATTATTATTATTATTATTATTATTATTAGTAGTAGTAGTAGTAGTAGTAGTAGTAGTAGTAGTAGTAGTAATGTCAGTAATAGTTTGCCTTTGATGGCGAGACCTAGGAGGTAGACAAATTGTATTACTTTCAATGATCTATCTTATACTTGGCTTTGACAACATGAATGTGACCGAGATATGTGCGAAGCTTGTAATGCTATTCCTTATGCAGCCAGTCCATGTTATGAATGATGGGAAAGTGTTGCTCATAGGTTCGTGGGTCGGTTGGTGCATGCATTTCAGTGGGCTTGACAGATTGATTTGTAATAGCAACTTCTGGCTCAGTGAGGAAAGCAGCGGGAAACTACCTCACTCCTTATTTCCCTAGTATGCCTCTTCAGTGATGCCTAGGCCATCTTTGACAGCTAATGGTGGAGCTGTTGAGGATTCAAACAGTCTTCGGACTGAGGACTGAACATACATACATACATACATACATACATACATACATACATACATACATACATACATACATACATACATTAGCATTAGCAGCAGCAGTAGTAGTAAAAGCAAAGCAAAGTAGTAGTAGTAAAAAGATGAACTTCGACACATTCTTTTAAAGCAATAGTTTCACATATTACGAGCCATTTTAACAAATAATTTCTGACATTTTAACAAATAATTTCTGACACATACTACCTTGAGGTCTCAAGGTCATAAAAGTATTCAGAAATAAATCCAGTGGCAATTGATGAATGTCACACAAGTGGTTTTTAATTTATTTAACATAATGAATAGCCTTTGGTGGGGTGCAGAAGTACCGGGATCCGGTCTAGTCCAGTACAGTATTGCGTTGCGTGCAAGAAGTGCAGTGAAAGTGTTTGGGAGTCGCCCCGGGGCCCAGGCGGGCTGCAGGGCTGGGTCCGGTCTCTATGGCCCCACCCAATCGAACCCGAGTTGAGAAATGTGGGTCATAGCCCCTCCCAAGATGTGATCACACAATGACGGATTAGGCCTTCCACACCAAAGGGGGCCAGTAACTTAGCAGGTGTCCCGTTTAAGGAATATTTCGTAATCTTGCCTCCTTGCTGGATGGCCTTACCTCCACATCTGTGAGTGGCTTTAGTATATCTAAAGCTGAACTTTTTACTAAAGGTTGTCCCTCTATAGAGAGGGTACGGTCTAAGGCACAACACAAGTTCTATGGCTACAGATTGCCAGCATGATGAAACCGATTTCGCATTTCTCCTGATATGGGAAGCACAAATTTCCTCCTCTTAGAAGCAATCTTACACACTATAAAGAATAATAATATTATTGGCTTTACGTTCCACTAATTACTTTTACAGTTTTCGGAGACACCGAGGCACCAAAATTTAGTCCCGCAGGAGTTCGTTTACGTGCCAATAAAGCTACCGATATGAGGCTGACGTATTTGAGCACCTGCAAATAGCACCAGGCTGAGCCAGGATCGAGCCTGCTAAGTTGGGGTCAGAAGGCCAGCTCTTCAACCGTCTGAACCACTCAGCCCGGCACGGTATAAAGAATTTGAATTTTGGAGACATACGTGTACATTTCAACGCCAGCAAGTGGGTTGTCCTCACCTTACAGACCAGTGATGCTGTAGTCGAAAGCTGCCAGTTTGTCAGACAGGTCCTAACATGCCGATGTCTGCCTTCCGAATATGATGAACACTGTCCATGGATCCCACTACCGTCGATTACATTCGGATCAGGAAGTTCCTGATGGTTCTAATAGGTCTTGCTCCAGATTGTTCAAATTTCTTAACAATTCATGGTCGAAATTGGGACTGAACCTGGTACATTCAGGATAGCAGTTTGTAACTATAACAGCTCAACCAGAACGGTCGATTTTGGAAACTCTGGGCAATGATTTTTAAGCTGTCACAATGTTCTAAAATAATAACGACAGGGGGCATGGGCATGTTAGTGACATAATCACTGGCTTGGCACCAAGGTGGACGTCCGACTCGTTGCCTGAATGGTCAGCGTACTGGCCTTCGGTTCAGAGGATCCCGGGTTCGATTCCCGGCCGGGTCGGAGATTTTAACATTAATTAGTTAATTCCAATGGCTCGGGGGCTGGGTGTGTGTGGCGTATTCAACATATGGAATGAAATGGCGTATGGTTTTCCATTTCAACATTAGAAATCATCCTAGGTAGGGCCCTCATCTTCACAGACATGCAGGTTGCCTAATAGGCCGTCTACTGGAAAAAGACCTGCACCAGACCTCTCCGGAGGCCATACGCCATTATTATTACCAAGGTGGACGCGGTTTGAATCGCAGCCAATGCATGCTGAATTTTTAAAATGAAGAGTCACGCCCATGTGATTCGGATTTCGCGTAAAATTTGAGGTCACGTGGCTATGATCACGATGTCAAGAGTCAGGTAAAACTGCTAGCGTGGTTGCTTTAGAAAATCCATACATTTGTCTTTTTAAACATTTTTTTTACAAAATTAGAGTACCCACTTTTCTATCTTAGGAGCGTGATTTGAGCATTCAATTTGCTACTGGATTTTATTTGAATGGTTGAGGTTCGAATCCTGTCCGGAATTTTCAACTGAAAATTCAGGTAGCATCAGGAAGGGGCATCGGTCTTCAATTCCAGCTTAAACCACAAAATGAATCAGGGTGGGTTTAGTGACCTCAGAACTACTTGGGCTAAGCTGAAGAAAGTCAGATTACTTCTTAATCGTAGACACAAGCTGAGAATATGCTACATTCGCAAGGATAAGTCCAGTGTTACCTAGCTCATGGGCGGTTTACTGCTTAAAATGGCCCCGGCGACAGCGCTCAAAGAGGAAAATTAGCAACCCTAAATTTCTGAAGAAAGAGGGGAAGAGGATAGGGGTTGATTTAAAACACGTATGTGGTTATCTAAGTAAATAAGTAAGAACCGAGCTAGTTGGCCGCGCGGTTAGAGGCGCGCAGCGGTGAGCTTGCATTTGGGAGATAGTGGGTTTGAATCTTACCGTTGACAGCCCTGAAAATGGTTTTCCGTGGTTTCCCATTTTAGCAATAGGCAGTAATCACAATAATCTATCTTAATTTGACGCATATGACTTCATAATTACTCTTCATCCACTTATATATTCCATTTTGTTCTCAATTTTCTTCAGATTCCTCTCATTTTCTTCATACGTCTTCCTATGATCTCGATATAACCTGTATATGACATTACATTAACTCAATTTCGTAGTATAATATCCTAATATAACCCTAACTTTAACCACAATGTCATATCATATTAATTAATGCCAGGGCCTCTTCGTTACATCTCCCAGCTCTTTCCTATCCCATCGTCGCCATAAGATCTATCTGTGTCGGTGTGACGTAAAACCAATTGGTAAGCAAGTAAGTATGACTCTTGTCATTGTGATCGTAGCTAAAGGACGTTTAGTTTTATGTGGAATCCAAACGACAGGGACGTGAGATTTAATTTCAAAAATCCCTCGTACATTGGCTGGAATTCAAACTGCTGTGATCTACACAAGAAGTAAGAGATTTTGTTATTCAGGTATCAAGCCCCCTTCCCGAATCCAAAGAAGTTTCAATAAGTTTCGAACAGCTAACGAAATAAATAGTTCTGAAACATCACTCGTTAAATTTTCTTCAGTTCATTTCGTCTGTGTTCTCCGGAGTCACTCAGGCCAGGATTTAAGACCCGATACCTTTCGCGATGTGTAATGATCTGGTGCTACTTTATCCCAAGAGTTCCTGTCTCGGAACGGGTACAGCACAAACAGGGTATACTATTACTTGATTAGACCGCGCAAGGGTTGCTACACCATAAGCAATGTGGTGGGGATCACAGGTAAGGGTTAGGAAGCGTAACACAGATGCGCACTACTAAACGTAACTAAATAGTAAAAATCGGTAAATAACTCGTACATTCATTAAGTAAGGCTTCAGCCACAAGTTCCCAAAGAAGGGATTATTACTTCAAAATTTTGCCTAAATGGCAACGTGCTTTACTCCTAGTGGTTTTTAAATTCCAATGGAATTTGAGAGCCCTCGCTGGCGGGATGTACTGTTTACAGTGCGCTATGTCTTCTGGTATGGGCTAGAGCAATTTGTTACTTTCATTAACCTGTCTCAGTCTCATCCTTGGCTTTGACAATATGAAAGTGACTAAGGTATAAGCGATGCTAGTAATACCATTCCTTATGCAGCCAGTCCCTGTTATGATTGGTGTGAAAATATCGCCCATAGAGTCGGTTGTTGCATGCATTTCAGTGGATTTGACAGACTGATATGCAATAGCAACTTCTGGCTCGGTGAGGAAAGCAACGGGAAACTACCTCACTCCTCATTTCCCTAGTATGCCTCTTCAGTGATGCTTCGGCTGTCTGTGATAGCCTTCGGTGGAGCTGTGGAGGATCAGACCAGCCTTCGGGCTGAATACCCAACATACATACATGGAATTTGAATCTCGTATCCGGATGGACAACCAGCAGTATAATCACGGCGAAAATCATGTAGCTCTCAGAAAAGTTACTCTTTGTCACTCAAATTTTAAAAATTCACTGAGATTCATTCACTGACAACAAATGTAGCAATGAAAGACTTATCGCATTGGGATAGTATTAAAAAGTAAAAGCCATTTTGTATCACCACGGTTGATACCACCGATTTTGCACTTAAACAGTTCCAGTCGATGTGAATCTAGCACTACTGATGATGATTGTGATTATTATTACTTCAATAGCTATAATTTCGATGTCTTTGATCCACTACTTTGGAAGGAAGGAAGGAAGGAAGGAAGGAAGGAAGGAAGGAAGGAAGGAAGGAAGGAAGGAAGGAAGGAAGTGGATATTACGTGACTGTTGAATTCATGACAATAACCACAGAACCTCGTGTTTTACATGGAATTCAAACCACAGGGGCGTGATCTCTCATTTCAAAAGTCCCTCGTGTACTTGTCCGGAATCGAACTACGGCCGCCTTAGTGAGAAGACAGGGACAATTCCGACTCGGTGCCCTGTTCACACGATCTACTAGCAGTACTTTTCTCGTATAATAGCAGTCATCGTGATAAACTGAAGAAAGTCTATTGTGGAGCACTTTCAAGGCACGAATCTCTCTATATGGAAAACATATAAGAAACATATACAAACCATACCTTATAAGCCGGAGTCAGAGTTATGTGAAAACTGAACGACTCTTCAGTTATGATGATACCTATTTTACTCAAAGTGCCTATAGTTTGAAACCTTGTCAATGTATAAGGGATTTTTGAAATGAGAAGTCATGTTCCTCTGGTTGGAATTCTACATAAAACTGGAGGACACGTGTCTGTGATCACGATATAAACAGTCTGTACAACTACAGAATTGACTGCTCTATTCTGATTCATTCATTTACGTGAAATAATAATTTTTGAAGTTATACAGAACTCCCTGTAGGATGATTCACCAGGAAAATTAAAGCAATGAAGTAAAAGAATGAAGTCCCTCGTGTTCACCAGCAAAAGGATATGACAAGAAAATTTATTGCCGGCCCCGTGGTGTAGGGGTAGCGTGCCTGCCTCTTACCCGGAAGCCCCAGGTTGATTCCCGGTCAGATCAGGGAGTTTTACCTGGACCTGAGGGCTGGTTCGAGGTCCACTCAGCCTACGTGATTAGAATTGAGGAGCTATCTGACGGTGAGATAGCGGCCCCGGTATAGAAAGCCAAGAATAACGGCCGAGAGGATCCGTCGTGCTGACCACACGACACCTCGTTATCTGCAGGCCTTCGGGCTGAGCAGCGGTCGCTTGGTAGGCCAAGACCCTTCAAGGGCTGTAGTGCCATGGGGTTTGGTTTGGTTTGGTTTGGTTTGGTTTTAAGGAAATTTATTAAAACAAATCAAGAACAAATGGCATCTATTTATTTTGCTTAAAACATACATCTGTACATCGGTACAAATAGGCTACTCTTGTTTGCAGTAGCAAGAAAGTTGTAAATTTTTGCAGAATTTTCCAGAGGATTACACTCACCCGTAGTTCATTTAGCAATTGTACTGAGAGCGTAGATGTATTATACCTCATATTCATTTCTCTTTACTCGCTAAGAATGAAGAGGCCATTCGTTCGTGATAGGCTATTAATGAGAACATGGTCGTGTCACTCTCCCTTTCTCAAAGAGTGGTGAACTAAATAGTCCCTGTAAATAGGGTTTGTAAGCGCATCAACAATATTTTGCATGTATTCCACTACGGGATTTTTAAGTTCTTCAAGAGAATTCTGGTGCCTAGGGGAGCCGTAATTATCCACAACTCTCTCTCAAGTTTTATCGGCGATGTCGAAGGGATTTCAAGTTCTAGGAGGACATATAACGGTGGGGATGTGACTTTTCATGTTTAAAATTTCACACGCAGTGACTAGGATATGAAACGTGGTCACCTTCAATAAGTCTGAGTCGAGATGGAACCCACTGCCCTGGGAACAACAAGACATCGACTAAACTACTGCAAAACCGAGGACTTCTATTCGTCTCATTCCCTTACCGTTCGGGTTAAGTCCGTCAAACATGGCCACGGTTAGAATATATTTCAGATACATTTACAGTAAAACCCCACTTAACCGAAACGTCGTAAAAATATGAAAGACTTATTTTCCAAATATCCTTCCATATACTGTACAGCGTACAAATGAAAGCTTGCTTTCGGGAGATAGTGGGTGGAGTCCCATGTCGGCAGCCCTGAAGATGGTTTCCCCGTGTTTTTTCCATTTTCATACTAGGCCAAGACCACTTCCTTCACATTCCTAGCCCTTTCCTATCCCATAGTTGACGTAAGACCTATCTGTGTCGGTGCGACGTAAAGCAAGTTGTAGAAAAGATAAACAACGTACAACAGAGCTGCTGTTTTGCTTTCAGTCCACAAAAAGGCCAAAACTAAAGGTATCTACCTCTCGGTCCTCACAAATGGTAATGACATTGTCGGAATGCAGTAAATCTGCTTTCCACACCCTTTGTTTACTTGTTATGGTAGGCGACCGGCAACACAACATTTCAAAAGATTCTATTCTCTTTCTTTTTGAGCTAGTTATCATCCATATTTCACTTCCACACAATGGCGTGCTCCATACGAAAGTCTTCAAAAACGTCTTTCTAATTCCTATGCCGGTTTCAATGTTCGAAGTGAGAAAATTTATTTTCTAAAGAAAGTCCTTCCTTGCTTGTGCTAGTCTTCACTTTATGTCCTCCTTACTTCTGTCATCGTTAGTTATTTTACTACCCTAGTAGCAATATTCATCTACTTCCTTTGAGACTTCATTTTTTATACTCTACTACTTCCTGCATCACCTGACTTCGTTCGACTGCAATCCGTTACTTTTGTTTGGGACTTATTTATTTTCATCTTGCATTCCTTCCCCAAGACTCTATCCATATCATTCAGCAGTTTCTCCAAATCTTCTGCAGTCTCAGACTAAATAACAGTGTCATCGGCAAATCTCAGGGTTTTGATTTCCTCTTCTTGGATTGCGGATTCCTTTCCTAATTCCATTCTGATTTCCTTTACCACCTATTCTATATAAACATTGAAAAGGAGGGGTGACAACTTTCTGAAATGCTAATACTTAAAAGAGATTGGCCCACGTATCTAGTGCACACTCTAGTGTTGATATGGACGAGACGTGTCTCCATACATCTTCAGCCAATATTAAGATGAAGATAGGGATGCTCGACGCATGTTGCAGCGTAACAATGATTACATTAACCGAGCGACTTGACCACGAGGTTAGGGGCGCGCAGCTCTGAGCTTGCATTCAGGAGATAGCGGGTTCGAACCCCACTGCCGGCAGCCCTGTAGATGGTTTGCCGTGGTTTCCCGTTTTCACAACAGGCAAATTGCCGGGGCTGTTTAGTGTTTAGTGTGATATTAAAAATACCTATCAAAATTAATGAGCAGCCGGATGCCGTCTTCGGAACAGCCGGATGGCATGTGGTCAGTGTGGAGGAGTACTCCTCCATTAGATTGGCTCCCTTGTCATTAGGTTAAAGTTAATGTTAAAAGGGACGCCCTTTTGAACTGATAGCCACTTGACTTCAGACTCGAGTGGCCCAGAATCAAACTTCAACGACTTCGGATGGGCTAGTGTGTGGCGACGAAAAAACAAACAAGGAAGCTTGCAGTATTATGCGACTATTGATATCGTGATTATAGCCACAGGACCTCCAGTTTTATGTGTAATCCGCACCGTCGGGATGTGGCTTTTCATTCTAAAAAATCCCATATGCAATGTTTGATATTCGAACCACGGTCGCTTAGGTGAGAACCCAGTGGTGATGCCACTAGTCTGTCGGGCGCCTGAAGATAAAGTTGGAATTCAAGAGGACAAACTGGGGCAAATATTCATTTATAGGAAGGGGAGTTAGGGATTGGAATAACTTACCAAGGGAGACGTTCAATAAATTTCCAGTTTCTTTGAAATCATTTAGGAAAAGGCTAGGAAAGCAACAGATAGGGAATCTGCCACCTGGGCGACTGCCCTAAATGCAGATCAGTATTGATTGATATTGATTGATATTGATTGACTTTAAAAAAAGTGACGATTACAACTTTGAAGATAGTGGTCTGACCTGAGAACATGGTTCAGAGTTCTTCATCAGTAGCTTTTTCCACACCCTAGTGGGGTCACAGGTGCTATTTGTGTCACGGATCTGGACTACGATATGCTAAGTTTTCCGCCGGATGGCCTTCCTTTCCGTAACCCTATGTGGGAGGATGTATTCGACCACGCCGTGTTTATGTGGCGGTTGGCAGTGTGATGTGTTGAGTGTGATATGAGGAGGTGTGTATTAATTAGAGATGGGTTGCAAACGGAGTCGCGAAGAGTCGACAACGTTGTCTCTGGAATCGACACACCCGACTTCACAAGACTTTATTGATGCACTAACGCCATCTATCAACTCTTTTAGGAACTGCTTGCATTTATAGTTTCATCAGAACGAATTTCTATTCGTCCTGGTTTCATGTCCCTCCCCTGGTAACATGCACTGCGATAAATACAACGAGATTAGCCAGCAAACATTAAATATTATTTCGGGTTATCACTTATCATCGTTGTTAATGTAGCATTTTGCCGATGATGATGATGATCGGACAGTGTACTTTTAAATGATCATCAATATGAACATCAGTGACAGAAAACAGGAAAACCGGCGAGTGCTTAGAATAGACATATGATTTTACAACAAATATTTTACCAGCTTTTGTGCATCATAATAGTCGTCCCCGCGTTGTAGGGGTAGCGGAGCCCCCGAGTTCGATTCCGGTCAGGTAGGGATCTTTTAACTGTATCTGAGGGCTGGATCGAGGTGCACTCAGCCAACGTGATTACAATTGAGGAGATATCTGACCGTGAGATGGTGACCCCAGTCTAGGAAGCAAAGAATAATCTAACGCCCGAGAGAATTCTTCGTGTACTGACCATGCGAGACCGCGTAATCTGTAGGCCTTCAGGCTTAGCAGGTCACTTGGTACGCCAAGGCCCGTCAGGGCTCTCGAGCTAAGTGCTTTTCGCGCATACTACTACTACTACTACTACTACTACTACTACTACTACTAATAATAATAATAATAATAATAATAATAATAATAATAATAATAATAATAATATAGTCTTACAGAATAATGTTAAATAATCGCCAACGTGAACTGGAGCTACATAAAACAAACAACAGGTGAACGCGTAGAATATTATGACAATTTTTTGACTAATTATTGTACATAATATTAAACATGCATTGTGACAAAAGCTTAAATAATAGCCAATTTCAATTCCCCACCCACCAACAAAAGCAAAACCTGGCGAGTATAGAAAGTATAAAATTAAAAATATGTTTTACCAGTTATTGTTAATAATAATAATTTCGTACCGTTCATAGCCCTGAAGTGCTTTACTATCGCATGTCGAACATGTGCAAATTATAATTAAGGTTCATTCACGTAACTTCATTTATAGGACGAAATTCATGGTGTTCATTTTCGCGATTTATTACTGGATACTGTATAGCCACCAACTTTTAATGGTTTCTATCTAGAATTTTGTATATTAAGGCCTATTCATGTTAAATTTGTTTTCATATCTCATAGTTTAGCCACGTTAAAGTGCTAACGATTTTCTATCGATATCTGTTTACCATTTTCCTAATCTCGATAAATACCCCCATCCCCACCCCCACCCCCACGGCACTTAACGCTCTTGAAAGGGCTTGGCCTGCCCAGGGACTGTTGCTCAGCCCGAAGGCCTGCAGATTACGAGGGGCCGTTAGGTCAGCACGACGCATCCTCTCGGCAGTTATTCTGGGTTTTTCGGTAAATAAAGACGTGAAATTAAATGTATATTATGCCGACACTTCTGATTTGACTCGTAGTTTTTAAACTCGTTGCATTTAAACGTTATGCTTGTGTCGTCTTCGTTAACCATAGTTCATGTACCGGCTGTATGTCTAAATGGTTACCGTGCTTGCCTTTGGGGTCCCGGGCAAGCCGAACGTATCCTCGGACACTCCCGGCATTAAAAGCCATACGCCATTTCATAAAGATAGTTCATTCTAAAACACTCTTAAAATACCACAGAGAAAATGAGCATAAACATGAATGTTGTTTCCGCTCTTCGCTTTGTGCTCGGCCTCGCCATGTGCGTCATATTAGCTTGGAGTCGCGAGGCTTTATGCTACCGACCCCCGTGTTCGGAGTCGGTAGAGTCGACACTCAAACGCGCACATCCGTAATATAAAGATGAACACAAACATCTAGTCCCCCAGTCAGATGAATTATCCAGATGCGGCTAAAATCTACGCCCTACCGGGCATCGAACAAGGCGCCTTCTGAACCGAAGCGCTCTACGTCATTTAGCCAAACAGCTGGGCTAGCCACTTCCATTCCCAGGTTGAAAGGGCAACGACTTCGGTTGGACGACCGCGTTGTGAGGCGTAACACGTAGGCCTACTTGGTAGTAACAGCTTGACTTCAAAATATAGTTTAGGTAGATTCATCGTAAGGATACAACAGCCATAATCAGTGGTTGAAGACAATAAACTAAACCCCAGGGCACAACACCCCCGAAGGTCCATGGCCAACCAAGCGACCGCCGCTCAGCCTGAAGGCCTGCAGATTACGACGTGCCGTGTCTTGGTTTTTTAGACCGGAACCGCTATCTTACCACCAGATAACTCCTCAATTAGTAATCATAATCACATACGCAGAGTGGATCTCGTGCCAACTTTCAGATCCAGTTAAAAATCCCCGACCTGACCGAAAATCGAACCCGGGGCGTCAGTGTAAGAGGCAAACACGCTATCCCTACAACGCGGGGCCAGCTTGTTGACAGTAAACTGCAAGCGAGCGATATCATCAATTGATAACTGCGCACGAAAATAGAGTGATCGACGTCTTCTGAACTCAAACCCAAGACCTGGCATACGATCAGCACGCTCATTTTTATTTCAGAAGCCATGGAAAGCTATTCATTAAACCAAATTATCGGATAAATTATGTTAATATTGTCTAGTTATCTGCTCTTTATTAATGACACATTCCTGTTAGCTCTTATACAACTGTTCCCGTTAGGAACAATAGATGTAATCTGATTATTGGCATCTCAACGGTACCTTTTAGTGTAGGAAGCCCAGTTATTACGCAAGGTACCGCAATCCATTGAGTGCTGATATTACCGCATAACCAGACTTGTTCTCAACAAGAGTCAACGAACGCTCTTTATAATCAGAGTGGTCGACCTTCGTCCGCACACCGTAGCTCTTGAGTCATGGTCAAGTGAAAGTCGTAAACTAAGATCATAGGATCCGGGACCTGTTGGTTCACTTAGGCGACATGTTTCAAGGAGACTTGTCCAAATGTGGGGACATGTTAATTAGGCCATAACGCTCTTATGAGAACAAGTGAAACACATTCAGACGATTTTTAATTGTCATTGAAACAGCAATGAAATATCAAACAGTTCTGTTGTGCTCGGCCTATGAGCGATATTGTTGGTTATCTGGCTTCTACTTGCTCAGTGACATGCTGGCTGATACTTCTCGAGTCAGGGAGTTAGCCTTAGTGGTAAGTGTGATTAGAGCTGCCACCCGGCTTCGATTCCTGGCTCTGCCACGAAATTTGAAAAGTGGTACGAGGTCTGGAACGGGATCCACTCAGCCTCGGAAGGTCAACTGGGTAGAGGGGTTCGATTCCCACTTTAGCCATTCTCGAAGTTGTTTTCCGTAGTTTCCCCACTTCTTCTACAGGAAAATGCCGGGATGGTATATAACATACGGCCATGGCCCCTTCCTTGCCTATTTCCTCCGATCTTCCCATCCTTCACAAGCCCATGTTCAACATAGAAGGTGAGGCCGCCTGGGCGAGGTAATGGTCATCCTCTCCAGTTGTATCCCGGATCACATATTTCACGCTCCAGGACACTGCCCTTGAGGTGGTGGAGGAGGGATCCCTCGCTGAGTCCGGAGGAGAAACCAGCCCTGGATGGTAAACTGATTAAATACCAATTATTACTATCATCACAGTAGAAGAGAGTTCAGAAGAAGAGTCGTAAGTTTAGTTTCTTAAGTTTAGAGTCGTAAGTTTGGTGTAGGTTTAGTGAACCTCAAGGTCATGCGCCTCTCCAGAAATGCAGATTTCATTTCTACATTTTAAGACTTTCTGGCGGCACATCCTTCCGTGTGAACCAAGCAAGCATTTTCCTTCCGCCTTAGCGAGGTAGCCTCTGAATGGCAAACCACGATAAAATCATCGGCAGCGAGTCTTGGACCCTCGGTCTACCGAATGTAAGCTTACATCTTCACAAAGTGTTCCCCGAAACCAACTCGTTCAGTCATAGCTAAATTATAGCGGAGTTGGTTAGGCACACACCTCCTGTTTTCATTGCTTCAGGGTTCGAATCATATTATTATTATTATTATTATTATTATTATTATTATTATTATTATTATTATTATTATTATTATTATTATTATTATTCACAAAGAAGTCATTCGAAAAGTACCCCAGGATGAACAATTCCGCCGACTTGACACTCTTTCTAGAACATACCAACTATGAAAAATAGCTCTATTACGGTATCGGGTGAGGAGATGGTCCATATGATTGTATACTCTTCTTCCCTATCTTTTTGGAAGAGGGACACTGTGAGCACATTCAAATCATCCTATATAAGATAGTGAGTATGCGGTGATATGCTCCGATAAATGAACATGTCAAACAATTCTGCCAAACGAACTTGAAATGTTCCTAAAATACTGAGTAGATTTCTCCAATTTCTACTTTATACGACAGTCTTCTTCCTCTGGACTTTTCCCAATTACAGGGGGTCGACACTTGTGTGGATGTAGCCCAATTTTTACGGCCCGATGTCTTTCCTAACGTCAACCCTATGTGAAGGGAAGTATTCATCATTGCGTGATTCTGTGATATGTTGTACTGTATGTAAATGAAGTAACGAAGACAAACACAACAACCTGAACTAGTGGAATTAATTAGACAAAGTTAAAATCCACGATCCGGTGGGGAATCTAACCCTGGGCCTTCTGAACGGAAGGCCGGTGCACTGATCATTGAGCCAAGGAGCCGGAAAATGTCCGTATGAGAGTAAAAGTTGCAAAAGGATCTCAATACAAACAAACAAACAAACAAACAAACAAACAAACAAACAAACAAACAAACAAACAAACAAACAAACAAACAAACAAACAAACAAACAAACAAACAAACAAACAAACAAACAAACAAACAAACAAACAAACAAACAAACAAACACCGGATAAAACAGTTATAGTAATTGTGAACGTTCCTGTAAACATTATTAAATAAATTTGTAATACTGCGTTAATTTCAGGTAATATAGGATCATACGATAATGAAGAAACTCTTGATAAATGATAATCAAAATAACAAACTGAGAAAGTCAAAAACAATATTATGTTTGTAAGTGAAATCTCAACTTTAGCTAGGCCTATCCCTCAGCTTTTAAGCCGTTTAATTATTTGTTTTCTCATATTACCAACTGCTATTTTTCTATTAAACAATTTCAACAACAGTTCGAGTAATTCCACAACGTTTGAGAAAAGGTTACTATATTTCAAAAGTTCTGATTGCGATTCAAACTAGAGGGCGAAGGCGCAATTTTATTCCATTTTTTAAATTAATCAAGAACAGCGTTATGGAAGTGAAGTGCATAAACTAAGCCACACTGTTTTCTATTGAGATAGGAAGAAGAATTAAATGAAGCGCGTATGACATAAATAAGCTAAAAAAAAAGATGAGCCCTCACCAAGCATGATCTAACTTATTATTGTCTCGTAGCTATCAGGACTATATAACATTTCGGTTGAGGACAACAGAGAGGATGATGTCTTATCTATATTATCCTGAAAACAAGGATATATTCTGACAGAATTACGTTTTCATAACTGATAGGGCCTGCCTCAGTACTGTTTTTAAGATCAATAGCACCAAGTGAGGGAGTTTCAAAACGGTGATTGGCTTGGATATTTCTCACTGGTTATCTCTCTCTTTCGTACCATACACACATAAAAGGAATGTAATGAAAAGTAAAATCTTGTAGATTGTTCTTTTGTTCACTGTAGCCTAAAGTTCGCTACATATAAAATCTAATATATAATTGTCCGAGAATCAGCAACCGCCAGAGCACTCATTGTCCGAATATGCTTAACGGTTCGTTCCGAACTAAGTGGTATTTGCTGGTTTGGCCAAACTTTTTCTAGCGCGGATCCCTTTAGATAAAAAGAAAATCACGGATCATTAAATGAACTGAATCCTATTATAAATAAGCCTCCGTATTAACAATACGCGAGTACTACGTATTTAACGTCAACAA